>NC_090932.1:51719192-51924192 GCF_040938575.1 Ambystoma mexicanum
TGGGTGATTGTAGAATGCAGGTAGACTACTGCAGGTGTTTCAAGATCTTGGAGGGGATCCAACTCCGAGGTTCGAGGGTGACTGCCGTACAAAAGAAAAAACGGGGTTTTCCCAGTTCCCGAATGGACAGAGTTATTGTAGGCATATTCAGCTATCCAAAGGATGTCTTTCCAAGTTTTTTCAGTTTGTTGCAGCATGCAGCGTAAATACTGTTCCAGAGTTTGATTGGTCCTCTCGGTTTGTCCGTCGGTCTGAGGGTGGTGACTGGTCGATAGTCTCACATCAATTTGAGCCGACCGACAGCAACTTCGCCAAAAATGAGAAATAAATTGGCTACCTCGATCCGAAATTAGAACCGAAGGAAAACCGTGCAGTCGGACGATGTTTTCGAGAAATTCTCGGGCCAGAGTTGCTGCTGTTGGCAAGCCTTTCAGCGGAATGAAATGCGCCATCTTGGAGAATAAGTCCACGATTACTAGAATCGTATTGTATCCGGAGCATGGAGGTAGATCGGTGATGAAGTCCATAGAAAGCGTATGCCAAGGGCGAGGTGGGATGTCAATAGGGCGTAAGAGGCCTGCTGGTCTTTCCTTTTGACTCTTGTTTTGGGCGCATACTCCACAGGACATTATAAAGTCTCTGATATCTTTTTTCCAAGACGGCCACCAGAAGTAGCGCTTGATCTTTTCTGAGGTCTTGGCCATACCGGGATGTCCTTCCATTAAAGAATCGTGATAACAAGCGATTACTTTTTTCTGTAAATCTGTGCTGGGTAGGTATAATCGTTCTTGGAAATACAATAAGTTGTCCTTTACTGCAAAGTCCTTTCCCTGCAGATGCCAATTCTGTATGTCTGCTGGAGTTACAAGTTGCCTGGCTTTATCCTTAACTTCCTCTATGGATTCTGTGGCGATTACACCCAGAATTCTTTGTTCGGGAATGATTGGTACAGGTTTAGGGTTGATCAAGTGTTCTTCCACTCCCATCCGAGAAAGGGCATCAGCTTTACAGTTCTTTGTACAAGGTCGATAGGTAATTATGAAGTCAAACTCGGCAAAGAATAATGCCCAACGGAGTTGTCTAGAGGATTGGGCTTTTGCGGTTTTCAAATATTGCATGTTTCGGTGATCCGTAATCACAGTAACGGTGTGTCGGGCCCCCAGCAGATAATGCCGCCAAGCCTTAAAGGCAGACTTGATAGCCAGAAGTTCCTTGTCAGTAATCGTGTAATTGATTTCAGGAGGCGAGAATTTGCGGGACCAAAATGCCACAGGATGCAACTGATTGGTTACCGGGTCCTTTTGTGATAGAACTGCCCCCATGGCAAGGCTTGAAGCATCAGTTTCCACGATGTAGGGGAGTTCGGGGAGAGGGTGTTTTAAGATTGGTGCAGAGATAAATTTAGTCTTCAAATCCTGCAAAGCTTGTTCCGCCTCGGTAGACCATTCAAAACGTTTGTTTTTCTTTAACAAGGCAGTGATGGGCTGGACTATCCGAGAGAATTCGGGGATAAACCTGCGGTAAAAGTTAGCGAAGCCTAACATGCTTTGCACACCTTTTACGGAGGATGGTGATGGCCATTTGAGAACTGCATCGACCTTCTTTGAATCCATACGCACTCCGCCAGGTGATAATATGAATCCCAAGAATTCAACTTCAGTCACGTTGAAAACACATTTTTCCAACTTAGCGAAAAGTTTGTGTTGACGCAATCTTTCGAGGACCATTTTCACGTGTTTCCGATGTTCAGATTTCGATGAAGAATAAACGAGGATGTCATCAATGTAAACAACAACACACACATCTATGAGCTCTCTGAGGACATCGTTCATAAAATATTGAAAGGCGGCCAGGGCATTGCAAAGTCCGAAGGGCATGACCTGATATTCAAATAGCCCATACTTGGTGCGGAAGGCCGTCTTCCATTCATCGCCCTCTTTTACTCGCACCAAGTGGTAAGCTCCTCTAAGATCCAGCTTTGTATATATGCATGCTTTTCTGACTTGGTCCAGGAGTTCAGGGATCAAAGGTAACGGATATCTATTCTTAACGGTGATCTGGTTCAGGGAGCGATAATCTATACAAGTTCTAAGGTCTCCTTCCTTTTTTGGAATGAAGAACAAAGCTGAAGAAGCAGGGGACTTGGAAGGACGAATAAACCCATTTGCCAGGTATTGATCCAGGTATTGTCGAAGGTGAAGGTTCTCAGGCTCGGTGAGGGCATAAATTCTACTACAAGGAGGAGTAGATCCAGGTATCAGGTCTATCTGGCAGTCATAAGACCTACGAGGAGGTAGAGAGTTAGCCTGATCCTTCCGGAAAACATCTTGGTATTCTAGGTATTCGGGAGGTAACTGGGGAGTCTCTGAAGAAATTGCTGCCAGTGCAACACCAGGTGGAGGGTGACAAGTAGAGACACATTCTGGAAACTGGACCGTTCTTGCTCGCCAATCGATCAGAGGATTGTGTTTCTCTAACCAAGGTATTCCTAGAATAATCTGAAACTGAGGGGCCTTGATCACATCGAACACGATCTTCTCATGGGGTCCATCTTGACTTACTAGCGTCACCTCTTGAGTGGTATGCGTTACTGGCCCGGAGGCTATCTCTGTACCATCCACCGTAGTAATGACGTCCTTTACAGCCTTGGGACAAAGAGTTAGATTCATCCTCAAAACCATTTCATGATCCACATAATTGCCGATGGCACCGCTGTCGACGTAAGCTTCAATTGCATGTAATCGATCCGGATTATCAGGGCTAATGAGGACCATAGGTATCACGAAATGCGAGGTCACGGAACTGGTTTTCACGCTCGGCAAGAGGACCTCTATTCTTGTCGGGCGAGGTCGTTTCCCTGCTCAGAGTTTGTAACTTTGGTAACTGCAGCTCCTACTGCCTTCTTGGCAGGTTTCACCGGACAGTCTCGAAGAAAGTGCCCTGAGTTTCCGCAATAGAGGCATAAGAAATGCAACCGGCACTGATTGATAAATACTGCAAACCTCTTTGGGTCACCAGAAAATCGTTCGGGTGGAGCCAGAGGTACATTCCCAGGTAGGTTGATCTGCACTGGATTCATAGAGGATGTAGAAGGAAGATTTCCCCCAGATGCGGGTAACGGGGTCTGTCCGGCTTGTGACTGTAGCAATTGTCTAGCGAGATCATCTGTTCGCTCCTTGGAAATAATCAGTTCCCTTCTTAGAGCGTTCGTTTCCTGACGGGCTGCATGCACTTCTGCCCTTAGTTCCCCAAGTAACTGGGCTCTGGGCTAGCTGGTCGGTATCCGAGGTTTCCATAGCGCCTGGACGGGAGTTTTGTGGTAGGCTTTGCGTTCTGTAACGCTCACCTGATTCCCGTAGAGGCGCCGGTCTTGACTGGGCGTATACCGTATCTTCAAAGGTGATGTGCAACACACGGCTGGCTCTTTGGGCTGGACCTCTGTGCACTGTATGTCTGACTTGAAGGGTAAGATGTCTGCAGATAGAAAATATGGGATTAAGGAACTGGGTTATTGAATGTCTCTCTCTTCTTCCCTTTCTCTTCTCCTGTAGAACCCCAAAGGTTAACGCTCTCACCTTAGGTAAGTGAACGCCGTGCTCTCCATCTGCCTCGGGGCAGGGTGCTGTAACCAGTTTCTTCACTGGATAAGGGGAGCAGGCCTCTTGACTTCAGAGGACTGCTGTCCGTCGTTTACTGCACGAATGGTAAGTTTTGAGTAACTCTAATGTCTTTAAAGTCTTTAGTAATGATGTTTCTTGTTTTGCAGGGTTCCGGCGATGGCGGATGACGGGCTGAAGTGAGTTGAAGATGGAGCCCGTGTGATGAATAGAAGCGCCTGGAAGCACGTAAGTAAGCGCTTGTTGCCTGCTTCACGATGCGCTCTAACTGTCTTTTTATTTTGCAGGTACAAGTTCGGAGCGGCTGCAGGGTGCCGGAATACCCACTGGGTTAGATGTGGAAAGGAGTAATGGCACGTGAGTATTAAAGTTCCCCAATGTCTTTAAACGCACCTTGTTTTGTCTTTCAGATGCGGGATGCAGCGCCGAAGGCCTCCGGAGCGTGCGAAGAGTAGGTAAGCCTTTGTCTTTCAGATGCCGGAATGCACCGCGAGGTGTTGGTGACAGCCGATGGACCATGTAAGTGAAGAGCTGTCACTGAAGACCGTAATGCTAACCTGTTCTTTCTTGTCTTTATAGGTGTTGCTGAAGACTGGATTCAGGATGGTAAGCCTTTTTCCTTAGGCCCAGGATCAGATGCAGAAGACACGATGAGCGTTCTGCTGCAGAGGATGCAGAATAACGCAAAGCAAGATTCATCCATCGGGTGTGGTTTAAATAGCCTTCTGTAGTGCTTAGGTGTCTCCTTCCACAGCCACGCCTAGGTAAGAAAAGAGTTCCTGCTTTCCAGAAGAGTTCCAGTGTTCTGAATCTAGAGAGTGGCTCCTGCCCCACCCAACAGGAAAAGTAGTTCCAAACAGAAGAGGATCAGAGGCTCAACTGGCAGGCAAGTAAGCAGCATGGTCTGCTGCAGTCCACCCAAGCATTATGAGCCCGGCGCTTCCAGTGCTGGGACTGGGCATATTTATGAGCCTGGTGCCACTGGCACCAGGACTGGGTCCAAAAGGTCCCAATTGGGACTGGTTGGCACTCGGAACCTGGGTTATGGATCTGCTTCCAAGGGAGTTGGGAAAACCCTGACCTTTTGGAAGCAGAGATCATGACACTGTCACTGGCAGGTCGATTCTCACCCTAGATGTTACTGGCAGGTCCACTCTCCCCTAGATGTCACTGGCAGGCCCCCTCTCACCCTAGCTGTCACTGGCAGGACCACTCTCACCCCAGCTGTCACTGGCAGGCCCGCTCTCATCCCAGCGGTCACTGGCAGGCCTACTCTCATCCTAGCTGTCACAGGCAGGTCCACTCTCACCCTAGCTGTCACTGGCAGGCCCACTCTCATCCTAGCTGTCACTGGCAGGTCCATTCTCACCCTAGCTGTCACTGGCAGGCCGGCTCTCATCCCAGCGGTCACTGGCAGGCCTACTCTCATCCTAGCTGTCACAGGCAGGTCCATTCTCACGCTAGCTGTCACTGGCAGGCCCACTCTGACCCTAGCTGCCACTAGCAGGCCCGCTCTCATCCCAGCTGTAACTGGCAGGCCCACTTTCATCCCAGCTGTCACTGGCAGGCCCACTCTCACCCTAGCTGTCACTGGCAGGCCCACTCTCATCCCAGCTGTCACTGGCAGGCCCACTCTCATCCTAGCTGTCACTGGCAGGTCCACTCTCACCCTAGCTGTCACTGGCAGGCCCACTCTCATCATAGCTGTCACTAGCAGACCCACTCTGACCCTATCTGTCACTGGCAGGTCGATTCTCACCCTAGCTGTCACTGGCAGGCCCACTCTCACCCTAGCTGTCACTGGAAGGCCCGCTCTCACCCTAGCTGTCGATGGCAGGCCCAATCTCACCCTAGCTGCCACTGGCAGGCCCACTCTCACCCTAGCTGTCCCTGGCAGGCCCACTCTCACCCTAGCCGTCACTGGCAGGTCCACATTCACCCTAGCTGTCACTGGCAGGCCCACTCTCACCCTAGCTGTCACTGGCAGGTCCACTCTGAACCTAGCTGTCACTGGCAGGTCGATTCTCACCCTAGGTGTCACTGGCAGGCCCACTCTGACCCTAGCTGTCACTGGCAGTCCCATTCTGACCCTAGCTCTCACTGGTAGGTCGATTCTCACACTAGCTGTCACTGGCAGGCTCACTCTAACCCTAGCTGTCACTGGCAGGTGGATTCTCACCCTAACTGTCACTGGCAAGGCAACTCTCACCCTAGATGTTACTGGCAAGCCCCCTCTCATCCCAGCTGTCACTGGCAGACCCACTCTCATCCCAGCTGTCACTGGCAGGCCCATTCTCACCCTAGCTGTCACTGGCAGGCCCACTCTCACCCTAGCTGTCAGTTGCAGGTCGATTCTCACACTAGCTATCACTGGCAGGCCCACTCTGACCCTAGCTGTCACTGGCAGGTCGATTCTCACCCTAGCTGTCACAGGCATGCCCACTCTGACCCTAGCTCTCACTGGCTGGTCGATTCTCACCCCAGCTGTCACTGGCAGGTCGATTCTCCCTGCTACATGTCACTGGCAGGTCCACTCTCACCCTAGCTGTCACTGGCAGGCCCCTCTCACCCTAGCTGTCACTGGCAGGACCAATCTCACCCCAGCTGTCACTGGCAGGCCCACTCTCATCCCAGCTGTCACTGGCAGGCCTACTCTCATCCTAGCTGTCACTGGCAGTTCCACTCTCACCCTAGCTGTCACTGGCAGGCCCACTATCATCCTAGCTGTCACTGGCAGGTCCATTCTCACGTAGCTGTCACTGGCAGGGCCACTCTCATCCTAGCTGGCACTGGCAGGCCCACTCTGACCCTAGATGTCACTGGCAGGTCGGTACTCACCCTAGCTGCCACTGGCAGGCCCACTCTCACCCTAGCTGTCACTGGTAGGCCCACTCTCATCCTAAATGTCACTGTCAGGGCCACTCTCATCCCAGCTGTCACTGGCAGGCCCACTTCCATCCCAGCTGTCACTGGCAGGCCCACTCTCACCCTAGCTGTCACTGGCAGGCCCACTCTCATCCCAGCTGTCACTGGCAGGCCCACTCTCATCCTAGCTGTCACTGACAGGCCCACTCTCATCCTAGCTGTCACTGGAAGGTCCACTCTCACCCTAGCTGTCACTGGCAGGTCGATTCTCACCCTAGCTGTCACTGGCAGGAGCACTCTCACCCTAGCTGTCACTGGCAGGCCCACTCTCAACTTAGCTGTCACTGGCAGGCCCATTCTCAACCTAGCTGTCACTGGCAGGCCCAATCTCACCCTAGCTGTCACTGGCAGGCCCACTCTCACCCTAGCGGTCACTGGCAGGCCCAATCTCACCCTAGCTGCCATTGGCAGGCCCACTCTCACCCTAGCTGTCACTGGCAGGCCGACTCTTACCCTAGCCGTCACTGGCAGGTCCACTCTCACCCTAGCCATCACTGGCAGGTCCACTCTCACCCTAGCCATCACTGGAAGGCCCATTCTCCACCTAGCTGTCACTGGCAGGCCCACTCTCACCCTAGCTGTCACTGGCAGGCCCACTCTGAACCTAGCTGTCACTGGCAGGTCGATTCTCAACCTAGCTGTCACTGGAAGGCCCACTCTCACCCTAGCTGTCACTGGCAGGCCCACTCTCACCTTAGCTGTCACTGGCAGGTCGATTCTCACACAAGCTGTCACTGGCATGCCCACTCTAACCCTAGCTGTTACTGGAGGGTCGATTCTCACCCTAGCTGTCACTGGCAGGTCAACTCTCACCCTAGCTGTCACTGGCAGGCCCCCTCTCACCCTAGCTGTCACTGGCAGGACCACTCTCATCCCAGCTGTCACTGGCAGGCCCACTCTCACCCTAGCTGTCACTGGCAGGCCCACTCGGAACCCAGCTGTCACTGGCAGGTCGATTCTCACCCTAGCTGTCACTGGCAGGCCCAATCTTACCCTAGCTGTCACTGGCAGATCGATTGTCACCCTAGCTGTCAATGGCAGGCCCACTCTGACCCTAGCTCTCATTAGCAGGTCGGTTCTCACCCTAGCTGTCACTGGCAGGTCGATTCTCACCCTAGATGTTACTGGCAGGTCCACTCTCCCGCTAGATGTCACTGGCAGGCCCCCTCTCACCCTAGCTGTCACTGGCAGGACCACTCTAACCCCAGCTGTCACTGGCAGGCCCGCTCTCATCCCAGCGATCACTGGCAGGCCCACTCTCATCCTAGCTGTCACTGGCAGGTATATTCTCACCCTAGCTGTCACTGGCAGGGCCACTCTCATACTAGCTGTCACTGGCAGGCCCACTCTCATCCTAGCTGTCACTG
This sequence comes from Ambystoma mexicanum, assembly GCF_040938575.1. NCBI lineage: Eukaryota > Metazoa > Chordata > Amphibia > Caudata > Ambystomatidae > Ambystoma > Ambystoma mexicanum. The sequence continues at coordinate 51,727,102 of NC_090932.1, forward strand.
GCAGGTTGGTTCTCACCCTAGCTGTCACTGCAGGCCCACTCTGACCCTAGCTGCCACTAGCAGGCCCACTCTCATTCCAGCTGTCACTGGCAGGCCCACTTTCATCCCAGCTGTCACTGGCAGGCCCACTCTCACCCTAGCTGTCACAGGCAGGCCCACTCTCATCCCAGCTGTCACTGGCAGGCCCACTCTCATCCTAGCTGTCACTGGCAGGTCCACTCTCACCCTAGCTGTCACTGGCAGGCCCACTCTCATCATAGCTGTCACTAGCAGACCCACTCTGATCCTATCTGTCACTGGCAGGTCGATTCTCACCCTAGCTGTCACTGGCAGACCCACTCTCACCCTAGCTGTCACTGGCAGGCCCGCTCTCACCCTAGCTGTCGATGGCAGGCCCAATCTCACCCTAGCTGCCACTGGCAGGCCCACTCTCACCCTAGCTGTCACTGGCAGGCCCACTCTCACCCTAGCTGTCACTGGCAGGCCCACTCTCACCCTATCTGTCACTGGCAGGTCGATTCTCACCCTAGCTGTCACTGGCAGGCCCACTCTCACCCTAGCTGTCACTGGCAGGCCCGCTCTCATCCCAGCTGTCACTGGCAGGCCCACTCTCACCCTAGCCGTCACTGGCAGGCCCACTCTCACCCTAGCTGTCAGTTGCAGGTCGATTCTCACACTAGCTGTCACTGGCAGGCCCACCCTGACCCTAGCTGTCACTGGCAGGTCGATTCTCACCCTAGCTGTCACAGGCATGCCCACTCTGACCTTAGCTCTCACTGGCTGGTCGATTCTCACCCCAGCTGTCACTGGCAGGTCGATTCTCCCTGCTAGATGTCACTGGCAGGTCCACTCTCACCCTAGCTGTCACTGGCAGGCCCCCTCTCACCCTAGCTGTCACTGGCAGGACCAATCTCACCCCAGCTGTCACTGGCAGGCCCACTCTCATCCCAGCTGTCACTGGCAGGCCTACTCTCATCCTAGCTGTCACTGGCAGTTCCACTCTCACCCTAGCTGTTACTGGCAGGCCCACTATCATCCTAGCTGTCACTGGCAGGTCCATTCTCACCCTAGCTGTGACTGGCAGGGCCACTCTCATCCTAGCTGGCACTGGCAGGCCCACTCTGATCCTAGCTGTCACTGGCAGGTCGGTACTCACCCTAGCTGCCACTGGCAGGCCCACTCTCACCTTAGCTGTCACTGGCAGGCCAACTCTCATCCTAACTGTCACTGTCAGGGCCACTCTCATCCCAGCTGTCACTGGCAGGCCCACTTCCATCCCAGATGTCACTGGCAGGCCCACTCTCACCCTAGCTGTCACTGGCAGGCCCAGTCTCATCCCAACTGTCAATGGCAGGCCCACTCTCATCCTAGCTGTCACTGGCAGGCCCACTCTCATCCTAGCTGTCACTGGCAGGTCCACTCTCACCCTAGCTGTCACTGGCAGGCCCACTCTCATCCTAGCTGTCACTGGCAGGTCCATTCTCACTCTAGCTGTCACTGGCAGGCCCACTCTCATCCTAGCTGTCACTGGCAGACCCACTCTGACCCTAGCTGTCACTGGCAGGTCGATTCTCACCCTAGCTGTCACTGGCAGGCGCACTCTCACCCTAGCTGTCACTGGCAGGCCCACTCTCAACTTAGCTGTCACTGGTAGGCCCATTCTCAACCTAGCTGTCACTGGCAGGCCCAATCTCACCCTAGCTGTCACTGGCAGGCCCACTCTCACCCTAGCGGTCACTGGCAGGCCCAATCTCACCCTAGCTTCCATTGGCAGGCCCACTCTCACCCTAGCTGTCACTGGCAGGCCGACTCTTACCCTAGCCATCACTGGCAGGTCCACTCTCACTCTAGCCATCACTGGAAGACCCATTCTCCACCTAGCTGTCACTGGCAGGCCCACTCTCACCCTAGCTGTCGCTGGCAGGCCCACTCTGAACCTAGCTATCAGCTAGCTGTCACTGGCAGGTCGATTCTCAACCTAGCTATCACTGGAATACCCACTCTCACCCTAGCTGTCACTGTCAGGTCGATTCTCACACAAGCTGTCACTGGCATGCCCACTCTAACCCTAGCTGTCACTGGCTGGTCGATTCTCACCCTAGCTGTCACGAGCAGGTCAACTCTCACCCTAGCTGCCACTGGCAGGCCCCCTCTCACCCTAGCTGTCACTGGCAGGACCACTCTCATCCCAGCTGTCACTGGCTGGCCCACTCTCACCCTAGCTGTCACTGGCAGGCCCACTCGGAACCCAGCTGTCACTGGCAGGTCGATTCTCACCCTAGCTGTCACTGGCAGGCCCAATCTTACCCTAGCTGTCACTGGCAGGTCGATTCTCACCCTAGCTGTCAATGGCAGGCCCACTCTGACCCTAGCTCTCACTAGCAGGTCGGTTCTCACCTTAGCTGTCACTGGCAGGTCGATTCTCACCCTAGATGTTACTGGCAGGTCCACTCTCCCCCTAGATGTCACTGGCAGGCCCCCTCTCGCCCTAGCTGTCACTGGCAGGACCACTCTCACCCCAGCTGTCACTGGCAGGCCCGCTCTCATCCCAGCGGTCACTGGCAGGCCTACTCTCATCCTAGCTGTCACAGGCAGGTCCACTCTCACCCTAGCTGTCACTGGCAGGCCCACTCTGACCCTAGCCGTCACTGTCAGGGCCACTCTCACCCTAGCTGTCACTGGCAGGCTCACTCTCACCCTAGCTGTCACTGGCAGGCCCAATCTCACCCTAGCCGCTACTGGCAGGGCCACTCTCACCCTAGCTGTCACTGGCAGGCCCACTCTCACCCTGCTGTCACTGGCAGGTCCACTCTCATCCGAGCTGTCACTAGCAGGCCCATTCACAAACTAGCTGTCACTGGCAGGTTCACTCCCACCCTAGCTGTCACTGGAAGGCCCACTGTGACCCTAGCTGTCACTGATAGGTCGATTCTCACCCTAGATGTCACTGGCAGGCCCACTCAGACCCTAGCTGTCACTGGCAGGCCCACTCTGACCCTAGCTGTCAATGGCAGGTCGATTCTCACCCTAGCTGTCACTGGCAGGCCCACTCTGACCCTAGCTGTCACTGGCAGGTCGATTCTCATCCTAGCTGTCACTGGCAGGCCCACTCTCACCCTAGCTGTCACTGGCAGGCCCACTCTCATCCCAGCTGTCACTGGCAGGCCAACTTCCATCCCAGCTGTCACTGGCAGGCCCACTCTCACTCTAGCTGTCACTGGCAGGCCCACTCTCATCCCAGCTGTCACTGGCAGGCCCACTCTCATCCTAGCTGTCATTGGCAGGCCCACTCTCATCCTAGCTGTCACTGGCAGGTCCACTCTCACCCTAGCTGTCACTGGCTGGCCCACTCTCATCCTAGCTGTCACTGGCAGGTCCATTCTCACCCTAGCTGTCACTGGCCATTTGAGAACTGCATCGACCTTCTTTGAATCCATACGCACTCCGCCAGGTGATAATATGAATCCCAAGAATTCAACTTCAGTCACGTTGAAAACACATTTTTCCAACTTAGCGAAAAGTTTGTGTTGACGCAATCTTTCGAGGACCATTTTCACGTGTTTCCGATGTTCAGATTTCGATGAAGAATAAACGAGGATGTCATCAATGTAAACAACAACACACACATCTATGAGCTCTCTGAGGACATCGTTCATAAAATATTGAAAGGCGGCCAGGGCATTGCAAAGTCCGAAGGGCATGACCTGATATTCAAATAGCCCATACTTGGTGCGGAAGGCCGTCTTCCATTCATCGCCCTCTTTTACTCGCACCAAGTGGTAAGCTCCTCTAAGATCCAGCTTTGTATATATGCATGCTTTTCTGACTTGGTCCAGGAGTTCAGGGATCAAAGGTAACGGATATCTATTCTTAACGGTGATCTGGTTCAGGGAGCGATAATCTATACAAGTTCTAAGGTCTCCTTCCTTTTTTGGAATGAAGAACAAAGCTGAAGAAGCAGGGGACTTGGAAGGACGAATAAACCCATTTGCCAGGTATTGATCCAGGTATTGTCGAAGGTGAAGGTTCTCAGGCTCGGTGAGGGCATAAATTCTACTACAAGGAGGAGTAGATCCAGGTATCAGGTCTATCTGGCAGTCATAAGACCTACGAGGAGGTAGAGAGTTAGCCTGATCCTTCCGGAAAACATCTTGGTATTCTAGGTATTCGGGAGGTAACTGGGGAGTCTCTGAAGAAATTGCTGCCAGTGCAACACCAGGTGGAGGGTGACAAGTAGAGACACATTCTGGAAACTGGACCGTTCTTGCTCGCCAATCGATCAGAGGATTGTGTTTCTCTAACCAAGGTATTCCTAGAATAATCTGAAACTGAGGGGCCTTGATCACATCGAACACGATCTTCTCATGGGGTCCATCTTGACTTACTAGCGTCACCTCTTGAGTGGTATGCGTTACTGGCCCGGAGGCTATCTCTGTACCATCCACCGTAGTAATGACGTCCTTTACAGCCTTGGGACAAAGAGTTAGATTCATCCTCAAAACCATTTCATGATCCACATAATTGCCGATGGCACCGCTGTCGACGTAAGCTTCAATTGCATGTAATCGATCCGGATTATCAGGGCTAATGAGGACCATAGGTATCACGAAATGCGAGGTCACGGAACTGGTTTTCACGCTCGGCAAGAGGACCTCTATTCTTGTCGGGCGAGGTCGTTTCCCTGCTCAGAGTTTGTAACTTTGGTAACTGCAGCTCCTACTGCCTTCTTGGCAGGTTTCACCGGACAGTCTCGAAGAAAGTGCCCTGAGTTTCCGCAATAGAGGCATAAGAAATGCAACCGGCACTGATTGATAAATACTGCAAACCTCTTTGGGTCACCAGAAAATCGTTCGGGTGGAGCCAGAGGTACATTCCCAGGTAGGTTGATCTGCACTGGATTCATAGAGGATGTAGAAGGAAGATTTCCCCCAGATGCGGGTAACGGGGTCTGTCCGGCTTGTGACTGTAGCAATTGTCTAGCGAGATCATCTGTTCGCTCCTTGGAAATAATCAGTTCCCTTCTTAGAGCGTTCGTTTCCTGACGGGCTGCATGCACTTCTGCCCTTAGTTCCCCAAGTAACTGGGCTCTGGGCTAGCTGGTCGGTATCCGAGGTTTCCATAGCGCCTGGACGGGAGTTTTGTGGTAGGCTTTGCGTTCTGTAACGCTCACCTGATTCCCGTAGAGGCGCCGGTCTTGACTGGGCGTATACCGTATCTTCAAAGGTGATGTGCAACACACGGCTGGCTCTTTGGGCTGGACCTCTGTGCACTGTATGTCTGACTTGAAGGGTAAGATGTCTGCAGATAGAAAATATGGGATTAAGGAACTGGGTTATTGAATGTCTCTCTCTTCTTCTCTTTCTCTTTTCCTGTAGAACCCCAAAGGTTAACGCTCTCACCTTAGGTAAGTGAACGCAGTGCTCTCCATCTGCCTCGGGGCAGGGTGCTGTAACCAGTTTCTTCACTGGATAAGGGGAGCAGGCCTCTTGACTTCAGAGGACTGCTGTCCGTCGTTTACTGCACGAACGGTAAGTTTCGAGTAACTCTAATGTCTTTAAAGTCTTTAGTAATGATGTTTCTTGTTTTGCAGGGTTCCGGCGATGGCGGATGACGGGCTGAAGTGAGTTGAAGATGGAGCCCGTGTGATGAATAGAAGCGCCTGGAAGCACGTAAGTAAGCGCTTGTTGCCTGCTTCACGATGCGCTCTAACTGTCTTTTTATTTTGCAGGTACAAGTTCGGAGCGGCTGCAGGGTGCCGGAATACCCACTGGGTTAGATGTGGAAAGGAGTAATGGCACGTGAGTATTAAAGTTCCCCAATGTCTTTAAACGCACCTTGTTTTGTCTTTCAGATGCGGGATGAAGCGCCGAAGGCCTCCGGAGCGTGCGAAGAGTAGGTAAGCTTTGTCTTTCAGATGCCGGAATGCACCGCGAGGCGTTGGTGACAGCCGATGGACCATGTAAGTGAAGAGCTGTCACTGAAGACCGTAATGCTAACCTGTTCTTTCTTGTCTTTATATGTGTTGCTGAAGACTGGATTCAGGATGGTAAGCCTTTTTCCTTAGGCCCAGGATCAGATGCAGAAGACACGATGAGCGTTCTGCTGCAGAGGATGCAGAATAACGCAAAGCAAGATTCATCCATCGGGTGTGGTTTAAATAGCCTCCTGTAGTGCTTAGGTGTCTCCTTCCACAGCCACGCCTAGGTAAGAAAAGAGTTCCTGCTTTCCAGAAGAGTTCCAGTGTTCTGAATCTAGGGAGTGGCTCCTGCCCCACCCAACAGGAAAAGTAGTTCCAAACAGAAGAGGATCAGAGGCTCAACTGGCAGGCAAGTAAGCAGCATGGTCTGCTGCAGGTAAGTCCACCCAAGCATTATGAGCCCGGCGCTTCCAGCGCTGGGACTGGGCATATTTATGAGCCTGGTGCCACTGGCGCCAGGACTGGGTCCAAAAGGTCCCAATTGGGACTGGTTGGCACTCGGAACCTGGGTTATGGATCTGCTTCCAAGGGAGTTGGGAAAACCCTGACCTTTTGGAAGCAGAGATCATGACAGTACCCCCCCCTCAAGGACGCTCCCAAACCGGGCTCCTCCGGGGGTTTTGGCTTGTCAGGAAATGTTCGGTGAAATCTTTTGATTAGGCGAGGAGCGTGGACATATTCAGTAGGTTCCCAGGATCTCTCTTGGGGGCCGTAGCATTTCCAGTCAATTAGGTAAAATAGTTTAGATTTGGAGAACTTGGAGTCCAGAATGCTTTTGACTTCAAACTCGAGTTCTCCATCAACTAGGATAGGTTTTGGAGATTTAGTTAGTCGGGTTTGAGGTTGCACGGGTTTTAATAGAGAGACGTGGAAGACCGGATGTATCTTCATGTGCGGGGGCAAGTCCAACTTGACCGCTACTGGGTTTACTATGGTAGTGATGGAATAGGGACCAAGGTATCTTGGGTTGAATGTGCGTGGCCCTTTTAGAGGTAGATATTTGGTGGATAACCAGACTTGATCCCCTACTTGATATTGAGGGGCTTCATTCCGATGTTGATCTGCTGCTTTCTTGTATTGTTCTTTAGCCCTTTGAAGGTGAGAAACAACTTCCTTAAAGGCTTGGGTGATTGTAGAATGCAGGTAGACTACTGCAGGTGTTTCAAGATCTTGGAGGGGATCCAACTCCGAGGTTCGAGGGTGACTGCCGTACAAAAGAAAAAACGGGGTTTTCCCAGTTCCCGAATGGACAGAGTTATTGTAGGCATATTCAGCTATCCAAAGGATGTCTTTCCAAGTTTTTTCAGTTTGTTGCAGCATGCAGCGTAAATACTGTTCCAGAGTTTGATTGGTCCTCTCGGTTTGTCCGTCGGTCTGAGGGTGGTGACTGGTCGATAGTCTCACATCAATTTGAGCCGACCGACAGCAACTTCGCCAAAAATGAGAAATAAATTGGCTACCTCGATCCGAAATTAGAACCGAAGGAAAACCGTGCAGTCGGACGATGTTTTCGAGAAATTCTCGGGCCAGAGTTGCTGCTGTTGGCAAGCCTTTCAGCGGAATGAAATGCGCCATCTTGGAGAATAAGTCCACGATTACTAGAATCGTATTGTATCCGGAGCATGGAGGTAGATCGGTGATGAAGTCCATAGAAAGCGTATGCCAAGGGCGAGGTGGGATGTCAATAGGGCGTAAGAGGCCTGCTGGTCTTTCCTTTTGACTCTTGTTTTGGGCGCATACTCCACAGGACATTATAAAGTCTCTGATATCTTTTTTCCAAGACGGCCACCAGAAGTAGCGCTTGATCTTTTCTGAGGTCTTGGCCATACCGGGATGTCCTTCCATTAAAGAATCGTGATAACAAGCGATTACTTTTTTCTGTAAATCTGTGCTGGGTAGGTATAATCGTTCTTGGAAATACAATAAGTTGTCCTTTACTGCAAAGTCCTTTCCCTGCAGATGCCAATTCTGTATGTCTGCTGGAGTTACAAGTTGCCTGGCTTTATCCTTAACTTCCTCTATGGATTCTGTGGCGATTACACCCAGAATTCTTTGTTCGGGAATGATTGGTACAGGTTTAGGGTTGATCAAGTGTTCTTCCACTCCCATCCGAGAAAGGGCATCAGCTTTACAGTTCTTTGTACAAGGTCGATAGGTAATTATGAAGTCAAACTCGGCAAAGAATAATGCCCAACGGAGTTGTCTAGAGGATTGGGCTTTTGCGGTTTTCAAATATTGCATGTTTCGGTGATCCGTAATCACAGTAACGGTGTGTCGGGCCCCCAGCAGATAATGCCGCCAAGCCTTAAAGGCAGACTTGATAGCCAGAAGTTCCTTGTCAGTAATCGTGTAATTGATTTCAGGAGGCGAGAATTTGCGGGACCAAAATGCCACAGGATGCAACTGATTGGTTACCGGGTCCTTTTGTGATAGAACTGCCCCCATGGCAAGGCTTGAAGCATCAGTTTCCACGATGTAGGGGAGTTCGGGGAGAGGGTGTTTTAAGATTGGTGCAGAGATAAATTTAGTCTTCAAATCCTGCAAAGCTTGTTCCGCCTCGGTAGACCATTCAAAACGTTTGTTTTTCTTTAACAAGGCAGTGATGGGCTGGACTATCCGAGAGAATTCGGGGATAAACCTGCGGTAAAAGTTAGCGAAGCCTAACATGCTTTGCACACCTTTTACGGAGGATGGTGATGGCCATTTGAGAACTGCATCGACCTTCTTTGAATCCATACGCACTCCGCCAGGTGATAATATGAATCCCAAGAATTCAACTTCAGTCACGTTGAAAACACATTTTTCCAACTTAGCGAAAAGTTTGTGTTGACGCAATCTTTCGAGGACCATTTTCACGTGTTTCCGATGTTCAGATTTCGATGAAGAATAAACGAGGATGTCATCAATGTAAACAACAACACACACATCTATGAGCTCTCTGAGGACATCGTTCATAAAATATTGAAAGGCGGCCAGGGCATTGCAAAGTCCGAAGGGCATGACCTGATATTCAAATAGCCCATACTTGGTGCGGAAGGCCGTCTTCCATTCATCGCCCTCTTTTACTCGCACCAAGTGGTAAGCTCCTCTAAGATCCAGCTTTGTATATATGCATGCTTTTCTGACTTGGTCCAGGAGTTCAGGGATCAAAGGTAACGGATATCTATTCTTAACGGTGATCTGGTTCAGGGAGCGATAATCTATACAAGTTCTAAGGTCTCCTTCCTTTTTTGGAATGAAGAACAAAGCTGAAGAAGCAGGGGACTTGGAAGGACGAATAAACCCATTTGCCAGGTATTGATCCAGGTATTGTCGAAGGTGAAGGTTCTCAGGCTCGGTGAGGGCATAAATTCTACTACAAGGAGGAGTAGATCCAGGTATCAGGTCTATCTGGCAGTCATAAGACCTACGAGGAGGTAGAGAGTTAGCCTGATCCTTCCGGAAAACATCTTGGTATTCTAGGTATTCGGGAGGTAACTGGGGAGTCTCTGAAGAAATTGCTGCCAGTGCAACACCAGGTGGAGGGTGACAAGTAGAGACACATTCTGGAAACTGGACCGTTCTTGCTCGCCAATCGATCAGAGGATTGTGTTTCTCTAACCAAGGTATTCCTAGAATAATCTGAAACTGAGGGGCCTTGATCACATCGAACACGATCTTCTCATGGGGTCCATCTTGACTTACTAGCGTCACCTCTTGAGTGGTATGCGTTACTGGCCCGGAGGCTATCTCTGTACCATCCACCGTAGTAATGACGTCCTTTACAGCCTTGGGACAAAGAGTTAGATTCATCCTCAAAACCATTTCATGATCCACATAATTGCCGATGGCACCGCTGTCGACGTAAGCTTCAATTGCATGTAATCGATCCGGATTATCAGGGCTAATGAGGACCATAGGTATCACGAAATGCGAGGTCACGGAACTGGTTTTCACGCTCGGCAAGAGGACCTCTATTCTTGTCGGGCGAGGTCGTTTCCCTGCTCAGAGTTTGTAACTTTGGTAACTGCAGCTCCTACTGCCTTCTTGGCAGGTTTCACCGGACAGTCTCGAAGAAAGTGCCCTGAGTTTCCGCAATAGAGGCATAAGAAATGCAACCGGCACTGATTGATAAATACTGCAAACCTCTTTGGGTCACCAGAAAATCGTTCGGGTGGAGCCAGAGGTACATTCCCAGGTAGGTTGATCTGCACTGGATTCATAGAGGATGTAGAAGGAAGATTTCCCCCAGATGCGGGTAACGGGGTCTGTCCGGCTTGTGACTGTAGCAATTGTCTAGCGAGATCATCTGTTCGCTCCTTGGAAATAATCAGTTCCCTTCTTAGAGCGTTCGTTTCCTGACGGGCTGCATGCACTTCTGCCCTTAGTTCCCCAAGTAACTGGGCTCTGGGCTAGCTGGTCGGTATCCGAGGTTTCCATAGCGCCTGGACGGGAGTTTTGTGGTAGGCTTTGCGTTCTGTAACGCTCACCTGATTCCCGTAGAGGCGCCGGTCTTGACTGGGCGTATACCGTATCTTCAAAGGTGATGTGCAACACACGGCTGGCTCTTTGGGCTGGACCTCTGTGCACTGTATGTCTGACTTGAAGGGTAAGATGTCTGCAGATAGAAAATATGGGATTAAGGAACTGGGTTATTGAATGTCTCTCTCTTCTTCCCTTTCTCTTCTCCTGTAGAACCCCAAAGGTTAACGCTCTCACCTTAGGTAAGTGAACGCCGTGCTCTCCATCTGCCTCGGGGCAGGGTGCTGTAACCAGTTTCTTCACTGGATAAGGGGAGCAGGCCTCTTGACTTCAGAGGACTGCTGTCCGTCGTTTACTGCACGAATGGTAAGTTTTGAGTAACTCTAATGTCTTTAAAGTCTTTAGTAATGATGTTTCTTGTTTTGCAGGGTTCCGGCGATGGCGGATGACGGGCTGAAGTGAGTTGAAGATGGAGCCCGTGTGATGAATAGAAGCGCCTGGAAGCACGTAAGTAAGCGCTTGTTGCCTGCTTCACGATGCGCTCTAACTGTCTTTTTATTTTGCAGGTACAAGTTCGGAGCGGCTGCAGGGTGCCGGAATACCCACTGGGTTAGATGTGGAAAGGAGTAATGGCACGTGAGTATTAAAGTTCCCCAATGTCTTTAAACGCACCTTGTTTTGTCTTTCAGATGCGGGATGCAGCGCCGAAGGCCTCCGGAGCGTGCGAAGAGTAGGTAAGCCTTTGTCTTTCAGATGCCGGAATGCACCGCGAGGTGTTGGTGACAGCCGATGGACCATGTAAGTGAAGAGCTGTCACTGAAGACCGTAATGCTAACCTGTTCTTTCTTGTCTTTATAGGTGTTGCTGAAGACTGGATTCAGGATGGTAAGCCTTTTTCCTTAGGCCCAGGATCAGATGCAGAAGACACGATGAGCGTTCTGCTGCAGAGGATGCAGAATAACGCAAAGCAAGATTCATCCATCGGGTGTGGTTTAAATAGCCTTCTGTAGTGCTTAGGTGTCTCCTTCCACAGCCACGCCTAGGTAAGAAAAGAGTTCCTGCTTTCCAGAAGAGTTCCAGTGTTCTGAATCTAGAGAGTGGCTCCTGCCCCACCCAACAGGAAAAGTAGTTCCAAACAGAAGAGGATCAGAGGCTCAACTGGCAGGCAAGTAAGCAGCATGGTCTGCTGCAGTCCACCCAAGCATTATGAGCCCGGCGCTTCCAGTGCTGGGACTGGGCATATTTATGAGCCTGGTGCCACTGGCACCAGGACTGGGTCCAAAAGGTCCCAATTGGGACTGGTTGGCACTCGGAACCTGGGTTATGGATCTGCTTCCAAGGGAGTTGGGAAAACCCTGACCTTTTGGAAGCAGAGATCATGACACTGTCACTGGCAGGTCGATTCTCACCCTAGATGTTACTGGCAGGTCCACTCTCCCCTAGATGTCACTGGCAGGCCCCCTCTCACCCTAGCTGTCACTGGCAGGACCACTCTCACCCCAGCTGTCACTGGCAGGCCCGCTCTCATCCCAGCGGTCACTGGCAGGCCTACTCTCATCCTAGCTGTCACAGGCAGGTCCACTCTCACCCTAGCTGTCACTGGCAGGCCCACTCTCATCCTAGCTGTCACTGGCAGGTCCATTCTCACCCTAGCTGTCACTGGCAGGCCGGCTCTCATCCCAGCGGTCACTGGCAGGCCTACTCTCATCCTAGCTGTCACAGGCAGGTCCATTCTCACGCTAGCTGTCACTGGCAGGCCCACTCTGACCCTAGCTGCCACTAGCAGGCCCGCTCTCATCCCAGCTGTAACTGGCAGGCCCACTTTCATCCCAGCTGTCACTGGCAGGCCCACTCTCACCCTAGCTGTCACTGGCAGGCCCACTCTCATCCCAGCTGTCACTGGCAGGCCCACTCTCATCCTAGCTGTCACTGGCAGGTCCACTCTCACCCTAGCTGTCACTGGCAGGCCCACTCTCATCATAGCTGTCACTAGCAGACCCACTCTGACCCTATCTGTCACTGGCAGGTCGATTCTCACCCTAGCTGTCACTGGCAGGCCCACTCTCACCCTAGCTGTCACTGGAAGGCCCGCTCTCACCCTAGCTGTCGATGGCAGGCCCAATCTCACCCTAGCTGCCACTGGCAGGCCCACTCTCACCCTAGCTGTCCCTGGCAGGCCCACTCTCACCCTAGCCGTCACTGGCAGGTCCACATTCACCCTAGCTGTCACTGGCAGGCACACTCTCACCCTAGCTGTCACTGGCAGGTCCACTCTGAACCTAGCTGTCACTGGCAGGTCGATTCTCACCCTAGGTGTCACTGGCAGGCCCACTCTGACCCTAGCTGTCACTGGCAGTCCCATTCTGACCCTAGCTCTCACTGGTAGGTCGATTCTCACACTAGCTGTCACTGGCAGGCTCACTCTAACCCTAGCTGTCACTGGCAGGTGGATTCTCACCCTAACTGTCACTGGCAAGGCAACTCTCACCCTAGATGTTACTGGCAAGCCCCCTCTCATCCCAGCTGTCACTGGCAGACCCACTCTCATCCCAGCTGTCACTGGCAGGCCCATTCTCACCCTAGCTGTCACTGGCAGGCCCACTCTCACCCTAGCTGTCAGTTGCAGGTCGATTCTCACACTAGCTATCACTGGCAGGCCCACTCTGACCCTAGCTGTCACTGGCAGGTCGATTCTCACCCTAGCTGTCACAGGCATGCCCACTCTGACCCTAGCTCTCACTGGCTGGTCGATTCTCACCCCAGCTGTCACTGGCAGGTCGATTCTCCCTGCTACATGTCACTGGCAGGTCCACTCTCACCCTAGCTGTCACTGGCAGGCCCCTCTCACCCTAGCTGTCACTGGCAGGACCAATCTCACCCCAGCTGTCACTGGCAGGCCCACTCTCATCCCAGCTGTCACTGGCAGGCCTACTCTCATCCTAGCTGTCACTGGCAGTTCCACTCTCACCCTAGCTGTCACTGGCAGGCCCACTATCATCCTAGCTGTCACTGGCAGGTCCATTCTCACGTAGCTGTCACTGGCAGGGCCACTCTCATCCTAGCTGGCACTGGCAGGCCCACTCTGACCCTAGATGTCACTGGCAGGTCGGTACTCACCCTAGCTGCCACTGGCAGGCCCACTCTCACCCTAGCTGTCACTGGTAGGCCCACTCTCATCCTAAATGTCACTGTCAGGGCCACTCTCATCCCAGCTGTCACTGGCAGGCCCACTTCCATCCCAGCTGTCACTGGCAGGCCCACTCTCACCCTAGCTGTCACTGGCAGGCCCACTCTCATCCCAGCTGTCACTGGCAGGCCCACTCTCATCCTAGCTGTCACTGACAGGCCCACTCTCATCCTAGCTGTCACTGGAAGGTCCACTCTCACCCTAGCTGTCACTGGCAGGTCGATTCTCACCCTAGCTGTCACTGGCAGGAGCACTCTCACCCTAGCTGTCACTGGCAGGCCCACTCTCAACTTAGCTGTCACTGGCAGGCCCATTCTCAACCTAGCTGTCACTGGCAGGCCCAATCTCACCCTAGCTGTCACTGGCAGGCCCACTCTCACCCTAGCGGTCACTGGCAGGCCCAATCTCACCCTAGCTGCCATTGGCAGGCCCACTCTCACCCTAGCTGTCACTGGCAGGCCGACTCTTACCCTAGCCGTCACTGGCAGGTCCACTCTCACCCTAGCCATCACTGGCAGGTCCACTCTCACCCTAGCCATCACTGGAAGGCCCATTCTCCACCTAGCTGTCACTGGCAGGCCCACTCTCACCCTAGCTGTCACTGGCAGGCCCACTCTGAACCTAGCTGTCACTGGCAGGTCGATTCTCAACCTAGCTGTCACTGGAAGGCCCACTCTCACCCTAGCTGTCACTGGCAGGCCCACTCTCACCTTAGCTGTCACTGGCAGGTCGATTCTCACACAAGCTGTCACTGGCATGCCCACTCTAACCCTAGCTGTTACTGGAGGGTCGATTCTCACCCTAGCTGTCACTGGCAGGTCAACTCTCACCCTAGCTGTCACTGGCAGGCCCCCTCTCACCCTAGCTGTCACTGGCAGGACCACTCTCATCCCAGCTGTCACTGGCAGGCCCACTCTCACCCTAGCTGTCACTGGCAGGCCCACTCGGAACCCAGCTGTCACTGGCAGGTCGATTCTCACCCTAGCTGTCACTGGCAGGCCCAATCTTACCCTAGCTGTCACTGGCAGATCGATTGTCACCCTAGCTGTCAATGGCAGGCCCACTCTGACCCTAGCTCTCATTAGCAGGTCGGTTCTCACCCTAGCTGTCACTGGCAGGTCGATTCTCACCCTAGATGTTACTGGCAGGTCCACTCTCCCGCTAGATGTCACTGGCAGGCCCCCTCTCACCCTAGCTGTCACTGGCAGGACCACTCTAACCCCAGCTGTCACTGGCAGGCCCGCTCTCATCCCAGCGATCACTGGCAGGCCCACTCTCATCCTAGCTGTCACTGGCAGGTATATTCTCACCCTAGCTGTCACTGGCAGGGCCACTCTCATACTAGCTGTCACTGGCAGGCCCACTCTCATCCTAGCTGTCACTGGCAGGTTGGTTCTCACCCTAGCTGTCACTGCAGGCCCACTCTGACCCTAGCTGCCACTAGCAGGCCCACTCTCATTCCAGCTGTCACTGGCAGGCCCACTTTCATCCCAGCTGTCACTGGCAGGCCCACTCTCACCCTAGCTGTCACAGGCAGGCCCACTCTCATCCCAGCTGTCACTGGCAGGCCCACTCTCATCCTAGCTGTCACTGGCAGGTCCACTCTCACCCTAGCTGTCACTGGCAGGCCCACTCTCATCATAGCTGTCACTAGCAGACCCACTCTGATCCTATCTGTCACTGGCAGGTCGATTCTCACCCTAGCTGTCACTGGCAGACCCACTCTCACCCTAGCTGTCACTGGCAGGCCCGCTCTCACCCTAGCTGTCGATGGCAGGCCCAATCTCACCCTAGCTGCCACTGGCAGGCCCACTCTCACCCTAGCTGTCACTGGCAGGCCCACTCTCACCCTAGCTGTCACTGGCAGGCCCACTCTCACCCTATCTGTCACTGGCAGGTCGATTCTCACCCTAGCTGTCACTGGCAGGCCCACTCTCACCCTAGCTGTCACTGGCAGGCCCGCTCTCATCCCAGCTGTCACTGGCAGGCCCACTCTCACCCTAGCCGTCACTGGCAGGCCCACTCTCACCCTAGCTGTCAGTTGCAGGTCGATTCTCACACTAGCTGTCACTGGCAGGCCCACCCTGACCCTAGCTGTCACTGGCAGGTCGATTCTCACCCTAGCTGTCACAGGCATGCCCACTCTGACCTTAGCTCTCACTGGCTGGTCGATTCTCACCCCAGCTGTCACTGGCAGGTCGATTCTCCCTGCTAGATGTCACTGGCAGGTCCACTCTCACCCTAGCTGTCACTGGCAGGCCCCCTCTCACCCTAGCTGTCACTGGCAGGACCAATCTCACCCCAGCTGTCACTGGCAGGCCCACTCTCATCCCAGCTGTCACTGGCAGGCCTACTCTCATCCTAGCTGTCACTGGCAGTTCCACTCTCACCCTAGCTGTTACTGGCAGGCCCACTATCATCCTAGCTGTCACTGGCAGGTCCATTCTCACCCTAGCTGTGACTGGCAGGGCCACTCTCATCCTAGCTGGCACTGGCAGGCCCACTCTGATCCTAGCTGTCACTGGCAGGTCGGTACTCACCCTAGCTGCCACTGGCAGGCCCACTCTCACCTTAGCTGTCACTGGCAGGCCAACTCTCATCCTAACTGTCACTGTCAGGGCCACTCTCATCCCAGCTGTCACTGGCAGGCCCACTTCCATCCCAGATGTCACTGGCAGGCCCACTCTCACCCTAGCTGTCACTGGCAGGCCCAGTCTCATCCCAACTGTCAATGGCAGGCCCACTCTCATCCTAGCTGTCACTGGCAGGCCCACTCTCATCCTAGCTGTCACTGGCAGGTCCACTCTCACCCTAGCTGTCACTGGCAGGCCCACTCTCATCCTAGCTGTCACTGGCAGGTCCATTCTCACTCTAGCTGTCACTGGCAGGCCCACTCTCATCCTAGCTGTCACTGGCAGACCCACTCTGACCCTAGCTGTCACTGGCAGGTCGATTCTCACCCTAGCTGTCACTGGCAGGCGCACTCTCACCCTAGCTGTCACTGGCAGGCCCACTCTCAACTTAGCTGTCACTGGTAGGCCCATTCTCAACCTAGCTGTCACTGGCAGGCCCAATCTCACCCTAGCTGTCACTGGCAGGCCCACTCTCACCCTAGCGGTCACTGGCAGGCCCAATCTCACCCTAGCTTCCATTGGCAGGCCCACTCTCACCCTAGCTGTCACTGGCAGGCCGACTCTTACCCTAGCCATCACTGGCAGGTCCACTCTCACTCTAGCCATCACTGGAAGACCCATTCTCCACCTAGCTGTCACTGGCAGGCCCACTCTCACCCTAGCTGTCGCTGGCAGGCCCACTCTGAACCTAGCTATCAGCTAGCTGTCACTGGCAGGTCGATTCTCAACCTAGCTGTCACTGGAATACCCACTCTCACCCTAGCTGTCACTGTCAGGTCGATTCTCACACAAGCTGTCACTGGCATGCCCACTCTAACCCTAGCTGTCACTGGCTGGTCGATTCTCACCCTAGCTGTCACGAGCAGGTCAACTCTCACCCTAGCTGCCACTGGCAGGCCCCCTCTCACCCTAGCTGTCACTGGCAGGACCACTCTCATCCCAGCTGTCACTGGCTGGCCCACTCTCACCCTAGCTGTCACTGGCAGGCCCACTCGGAACCCAGCTGTCACTGGCAGGTCGATTCTCACCCTAGCTGTCACTGGCAGGCCCAATCTTACCCTAGCTGTCACTGGCAGGTCGATTCTCACCCTAGCTGTCAATGGCAGGCCCACTCTGACCCTAGCTCTCACTAGCAGGTCGGTTCTCACCTTAGCTGTCACTGGCAGGTCGATTCTCACCCTAGATGTTACTGGCAGGTCCACTCTCCCCCTAGATGTCACTGGCAGGCCCCCTCTCGCCCTAGCTGTCACTGGCAGGACCACTCTCACCCCAGCTGTCACTGGCAGGCCCGCTCTCATCCCAGCGGTCACTGGCAGGCCTACTCTCATCCTAGCTGTCACAGGCAGGTCCACTCTCACCCTAGCTGTCACTGGCAGGCCCACTCTGACCCTAGCCGTCACTGTCAGGGCCACTCTCACCCTAGCTGTCACTGGCAGGCTCACTCTCACCCTAGCTGTCACTGGCAGGCCCAATCTCACCCTAGCCGCTACTGGCAGGGCCACTCTCACCCTAGCTGTCACTGGCAGGCCCACTCTCACCCTGCTGTCACTGGCAGGTCCACTCTCATCCGAGCTGTCACTAGCAGGCCCATTCACAAACTAGCTGTCACTGGCAGGTTCACTCCCACCCTAGCTGTCACTGGAAGGCCCACTGTGACCCTAGCTGTCACTGATAGGTCGATTCTCACCCTAGATGTCACTGGCAGGCCCACTCAGACCCTAGCTGTCACTGGCAGGCCCACTCTGACCCTAGCTGTCAATGGCAGGTCGATTCTCACCCTAGCTGTCACTGGCAGGCCCACTCTGACCCTAGCTGTCACTGGCAGGTCGATTCTCATCCTAGCTGTCACTGGCAGGCCCACTCTCACCCTAGCTGTCACTGGCAGGCCCACTCTCATCCCAGCTGTCACTGGCAGGCCAACTTCCATCCCAGCTGTCACTGGCAGGCCCACTCTCACTCTAGCTGTCACTGGCAGGCCCACTCTCATCCCAGCTGTCACTGGCAGGCCCACTCTCATCCTAGCTGTCATTGGCAGGCCCACTCTCATCCTAGCTGTCACTGGCAGGTCCACTCTCACCCTAGCTGTCACTGGCTGGCCCACTCTCATCCTAGCTGTCACTGGCAGGTCCATTCTCACCCTAGCTGTCACTGGCCATTTGAGAACTGCATCGACCTTCTTTGAATCCATACGCACTCCGCCAGGTGATAATATGAATCCCAAGAATTCAACTTCAGTCACGTTGAAAACACATTTTTCCAACTTAGCGAAAAGTTTGTGTTGACGCAATCTTTCGAGGACCATTTTCACGTGTTTCCGATGTTCAGATTTCGATGAAGAATAAACGAGGATGTCATCAATGTAAACAACAACACACACATCTATGAGCTCTCTGAGGACATCGTTCATAAAATATTGAAAGGCGGCCAGGGCATTGCAAAGTCCGAAGGGCATGACCTGATATTCAAATAGCCCATACTTGGTGCGGAAGGCCGTCTTCCATTCATCGCCCTCTTTTACTCGCACCAAGTGGTAAGCTCCTCTAAGATCCAGCTTTGTATATATGCATGCTTTTCTGACTTGGTCCAGGAGTTCAGGGATCAAAGGTAACGGATATCTATTCTTAACGGTGATCTGGTTCAGGGAGCGATAATCTATACAAGTTCTAAGGTCTCCTTCCTTTTTTGGAATGAAGAACAAAGCTGAAGAAGCAGGGGACTTGGAAGGACGAATAAACCCATTTGCCAGGTATTGATCCAGGTATTGTCGAAGGTGAAGGTTCTCAGGCTCGGTGAGGGCATAAATTCTACTACAAGGAGGAGTAGATCCAGGTATCAGGTCTATCTGGCAGTCATAAGACCTACGAGGAGGTAGAGAGTTAGCCTGATCCTTCCGGAAAACATCTTGGTATTCTAGGTATTCGGGAGGTAACTGGGGAGTCTCTGAAGAAATTGCTGCCAGTGCAACACCAGGTGGAGGGTGACAAGTAGAGACACATTCTGGAAACTGGACCGTTCTTGCTCGCCAATCGATCAGAGGATTGTGTTTCTCTAACCAAGGTATTCCTAGAATAATCTGAAACTGAGGGGCCTTGATCACATCGAACACGATCTTCTCATGGGGTCCATCTTGACTTACTAGCGTCACCTCTTGAGTGGTATGCGTTACTGGCCCGGAGGCTATCTCTGTACCATCCACCGTAGTAATGACGTCCTTTACAGCCTTGGGACAAAGAGTTAGATTCATCCTCAAAACCATTTCATGATCCACATAATTGCCGATGGCACCGCTGTCGACGTAAGCTTCAATTGCATGTAATCGATCCGGATTATCAGGGCTAATGAGGACCATAGGTATCACGAAATGCGAGGTCACGGAACTGGTTTTCACGCTCGGCAAGAGGACCTCTATTCTTGTCGGGCGAGGTCGTTTCCCTGCTCAGAGTTTGTAACTTTGGTAACTGCAGCTCCTACTGCCTTCTTGGCAGGTTTCACCGGACAGTCTCGAAGAAAGTGCCCTGAGTTTCCGCAATAGAGGCATAAGAAATGCAACCGGCACTGATTGATAAATACTGCAAACCTCTTTGGGTCACCAGAAAATCGTTCGGGTGGAGCCAGAGGTACATTCCCAGGTAGGTTGATCTGCACTGGATTCATAGAGGATGTAGAAGGAAGATTTCCCCCAGATGCGGGTAACGGGGTCTGTCCGGCTTGTGACTGTAGCAATTGTCTAGCGAGATCATCTGTTCGCTCCTTGGAAATAATCAGTTCCCTTCTTAGAGCGTTCGTTTCCTGACGGGCTGCATGCACTTCTGCCCTTAGTTCCCCAAGTAACTGGGCTCTGGGCTAGCTGGTCGGTATCCGAGGTTTCCATAGCGCCTGGACGGGAGTTTTGTGGTAGGCTTTGCGTTCTGTAACGCTCACCTGATTCCCGTAGAGGCGCCGGTCTTGACTGGGCGTATACCGTATCTTCAAAGGTGATGTGCAACACACGGCTGGCTCTTTGGGCTGGACCTCTGTGCACTGTATGTCTGACTTGAAGGGTAAGATGTCTGCAGATAGAAAATATGGGATTAAGGAACTGGGTTATTGAATGTCTCTCTCTTCTTCCCTTTCTCTTCTCCTGTAGAACCCCAAAGGTTAACGCTCTCACCTTAGGTAAGTGAACGCCGTGCTCTCCATCTGCCTCGGGGCAGGGTGCTGTAACCAGTTTCTTCACTGGATAAGGGGAGCAGGCCTCTTGACTTCAGAGGACTGCTGTCCGTCGTTTACTGCACGAATGGTAAGTTTTGAGTAACTCTAATGTCTTTAAAGTCTTTAGTAATGATGTTTCTTGTTTTGCAGGGTTCCGGCGATGGCGGATGACGGGCTGAAGTGAGTTGAAGATGGAGCCCGTGTGATGAATAGAAGCGCCTGGAAGCACGTAAGTAAGCGCTTGTTGCCTGCTTCACGATGCGCTCTAACTGTCTTTTTATTTTGCAGGTACAAGTTCGGAGCGGCTGCAGGGTGCCGGAATACCCACTGGGTTAGATGTGGAAAGGAGTAATGGCACGTGAGTATTAAAGTTCCCCAATGTCTTTAAACGCACCTTGTTTTGTCTTTCAGATGCGGGATGCAGCGCCGAAGGCCTCCGGAGCGTGCGAAGAGTAGGTAAGCCTTTGTCTTTCAGATGCCGGAATGCACCGCGAGGTGTTGGTGACAGCCGATGGACCATGTAAGTGAAGAGCTGTCACTGAAGACCGTAATGCTAACCTGTTCTTTCTTGTCTTTATAGGTGTTGCTGAAGACTGGATTCAGGATGGTAAGCCTTTTTCCTTAGGCCCAGGATCAGATGCAGAAGACACGATGAGCGTTCTGCTGCAGAGGATGCAGAATAACGCAAAGCAAGATTCATCCATCGGGTGTGGTTTAAATAGCCTTCTGTAGTGCTTAGGTGTCTCCTTCCACAGCCACGCCTAGGTAAGAAAAGAGTTCCTGCTTTCCAGAAGAGTTCCAGTGTTCTGAATCTAGAGAGTGGCTCCTGCCCCACCCAACAGGAAAAGTAGTTCCAAACAGAAGAGGATCAGAGGCTCAACTGGCAGGCAAGTAAGCAGCATGGTCTGCTGCAGTCCACCCAAGCATTATGAGCCCGGCGCTTCCAGTGCTGGGACTGGGCATATTTATGAGCCTGGTGCCACTGGCACCAGGACTGGGTCCAAAAGGTCCCAATTGGGACTGGTTGGCACTCGGAACCTGGGTTATGGATCTGCTTCCAAGGGAGTTGGGAAAACCCTGACCTTTTGGAAGCAGAGATCATGACACTGTCACTGGCAGGTCGATTCTCACCCTAGATGTTACTGGCAGGTCCACTCTCCCCTAGATGTCACTGGCAGGCCCCCTCTCACCCTAGCTGTCACTGGCAGGACCACTCTCACCCCAGCTGTCACTGGCAGGCCCGCTCTCATCCCAGCGGTCACTGGCAGGCCTACTCTCATCCTAGCTGTCACAGGCAGGTCCACTCTCACCCTAGCTGTCACTGGCAGGCCCACTCTCATCCTAGCTGTCACTGGCAGGTCCATTCTCACCCTAGCTGTCACTGGCAGGCCGGCTCTCATCCCAGCGGTCACTGGCAGGCCTACTCTCATCCTAGCTGTCACAGGCAGGTCCATTCTCACGCTAGCTGTCACTGGCAGGCCCACTCTGACCCTAGCTGCCACTAGCAGGCCCGCTCTCATCCCAGCTGTAACTGGCAGGCCCACTTTCATCCCAGCTGTCACTGGCAGGCCCACTCTCACCCTAGCTGTCACTGGCAGGCCCACTCTCATCCCAGCTGTCACTGGCAGGCCCACTCTCATCCTAGCTGTCACTGGCAGGTCCACTCTCACCCTAGCTGTCACTGGCAGGCCCACTCTCATCATAGCTGTCACTAGCAGACCCACTCTGACCCTATCTGTCACTGGCAGGTCGATTCTCACCCTAGCTGTCACTGGCAGGCCCACTCTCACCCTAGCTGTCACTGGAAGGCCCGCTCTCACCCTAGCTGTCGATGGCAGGCCCAATCTCACCCTAGCTGCCACTGGCAGGCCCACTCTCACCCTAGCTGTCCCTGGCAGGCCCACTCTCACCCTAGCCGTCACTGGCAGGTCCACATTCACCCTAGCTGTCACTGGCAGGCCCACTCTCACCCTAGCTGTCACTGGCAGGTCCACTCTGAACCTAGCTGTCACTGGCAGGTCGATTCTCACCCTAGGTGTCACTGGCAGGCCCACTCTGACCCTAGCTGTCACTGGCAGTCCCATTCTGACCCTAGCTCTCACTGGTAGGTCGATTCTCACACTAGCTGTCACTGGCAGGCTCACTCTAACCCTAGCTGTCACTGGCAGGTGGATTCTCACCCTAACTGTCACTGGCAAGGCAACTCTCACCCTAGCTGTTACTGGCAAGCCCCCTCTCATCCCAGCTGTCACTGGCAGACCCACTCTCATCCCAGCTGTCACTGGCAGGCCCACTCTCACCCTAGCTGTCACTGGCAGGCCCACTCTCACCCTAGCTGTCAGTTGCAGGTCGATTCTCACACTAGCTATCACTGGCAGGCCCACTCTGACCCTAGCTGTCACTGGCAGGTCGATTCTCACCCTAGCTGTCACAGGCATGCCCACTCTGACCCTAGCTCTCACTGGCTGGTCGATTCTCACCCCAGCTGTCACTGGCAGGTCGATTCTCCCTGCTACATGTCACTGGCAGGTCCACTCTCACCCTAGCTGTCACTGGCAGGCCCCTCCCACCCTAGCTGTCACTGGCAGGACCAATCGCACCCCAGCTGTCACTGGCAGGCCCACTCTCATCCCAGCTGTCACTGGCAGGCCTACTCTCATCCTAGCTGTCACTGGCAGTTCCACTCTCACCCTAGCTGTCACTGGCAGGCCCACTATCATCCTAGCTGTCACTGGCAGGTCCATTCTCACGTAGCTGTCACTGGCAGGGCCACTCTCATCCTAGCTGGCACTGGCAGGCCCACTCTGACCCTAGATGTCACTGGCAGGTCGGTACTCACCCTAGCTGCCACTGGCAGGCCCACTCTCACCCTAGCTGTCACTGGTAGGCCCACTCTCATCCTAAATGTCACTGTCAGGGCCACTCTCATCCCAGCTGTCACTGGCAGGCCCACTTCCATCCCAGCTGTCACTGGCAGGCCCACTCTCACCCTAGCTGTCACTGGCAGGCCCACTCTCACCCCAGCTGTCACTGTCAGGGCCACTCTCATCCCAGCTGTCACTGGCAGGCCCACTTCCATCCCAGCTGTCACTGGCAGGCCCACTCTCACCCTAGCTGTCACTGGCAGGCCCACTCTCACCCCAGCTGTCACTGGCAGGCCCACTCTCATCCTAGCTGTCACTGACAGGCCCACTCTCATCCTAGCTGTCACTGGAAGGTCCACTCTCACCCTAGCTGTCACTGGCAGGTCCACTCTCACCCTAGCTGTCACTGGCAGGCCCCTCTCACCCTAGCTGTCACTGGCAGGACCAATCTCACCCCAGCTGTCACTGGCAGGCCCACTCTCATCCCAGCTGTCACTGGCAGGCCTACTCTCATCCTAGCTGTCACTGGCAGTTCCACTCTCACCCTAGCTGTCACTGGCAGGCCCACTATCATCCTAGCTGTCACTGGCAGGTCCATTCTCACGTAGCTGTCACTGGCAGGGCCACTCTCATCCTAGCTGGCACTGGCAGGCCCACTCTGACCCTAGATGTCACTGGCAGGTCGGTACTCACCCTAGCTGCCACTGGCAGGCCCACTCTCACCCTAGCTGTCACTGGTAGGCCCACTCTCATCCTAAATGTCACTGTCAGGGCCACTCTCATCCCAGCTGTCACTGGCAGGCCCACTTCCATCCCAGCTGTCACTGGCAGGCCCACTCTCACCCTAGCTGTCACTGGCAGGCCCACTCTCATCCCAGCTGTCACTGGCAGGCCCACTCTCATCCTAGCTGTCACTGACAGGCCCACTCTCATCCTAGCTGTCACTGGAAGGTCCACTCTCACCCTAGCTGTCACTGGCAGGTCGATTCTCACCCTAGCTGTCACTGGCAGGAGCACTCTCACCCTAGCTGTCACTGGCAGGCCCACTCTCAACTTAGCTGTCACTGGCAGGCCCATTCTCAACCTAGCTGTCACTGGCAGGCCCAATCTCACCCTAGCTGTCACTGGCAGGCCCACTCTCACCCTAGCGGTCACTGGCAGGCCCAATCTCACCCTAGCTGCCATTGGCAGGCCCACTCTCACCCTAGCTGTCACTGGCAGGCCGACTCTTACCCTAGCCGTCACTGGCAGGTCCACTCTCACCCTAGCCGTCACTGGCAGGTCCACTCTCACCCTAGCCATCACTGGAAGGCCCATTCTCCACCTAGCTGTCACTGGCAGGCCCACTCTCACCCTAGCTGTCACTGGCAGGCCCACTCTGAACCTAGCTGTCACTGGCAGGTCGATTCTCAACCTAGCTGTCACTGGAAGGCCCACTCTCACCCTAGCTGTCACTGGCAGGCCCACTCTCACCTTAGCTGTCACTGGCAGGTCGATTCTCACACAAGCTGTCACTGGCATGCCCACTCTAACCCTAGCTGTTACTGGAGAGCCGATTCTCACCCTAGCTGTCACTGGCAGGTCAACTCTCACCCTAGCTGTCACTGGCAGGCCCCCTCTCACCCTAGCTGTCACTGGCAGGACCACTCTCATCCCAGCTGTCACTGGCAGGCCCACTCTCACCCTAGCTGTCACTGGCAGGCCCACTCGGAACCCAGCTGTCACTGGCAGGTCGATTCTCACCCTAGC
Organism: Ambystoma mexicanum; assembly: GCF_040938575.1. Classification (NCBI taxonomy): domain Eukaryota; kingdom Metazoa; phylum Chordata; class Amphibia; order Caudata; family Ambystomatidae; genus Ambystoma; species Ambystoma mexicanum. The sequence goes on from NC_090932.1 coordinate 51,752,164, forward strand.
TGTCACTGGCAGGCCCAATCTTACCCTAGCTGTCACTGGCAGATCGATTGTCACCCTAGCTGTCAATGGCAGGCCCACTCTGACCCTAGCTCTCATTAGCAGGTCGGTTCTCACCCTAGCTGTCACTGGCAGGTCGATTCTCACCCTAGATGTTACTGGCAGGTCCACTCTCCCGCTAGATGTCACTGGCAGGCCCCCTCTCACCCTAGCTGTCACTGGCAGGACCACTCTAACCCCAGCTGTCACTGGCAGGCCCGCTCTCATCCCAGCGATCACTGGCAGGCCCACTCTCATCCTAGCTGTCACTGGCAGGTATATTCTCACCCTAGCTGTCACTGGCAGGGCCACTCTCATACTAGCTGTCACTGGCAGGCCCACTCTCATCCTAGCTGTCACTGGCAGGTTGGTTCTCACCCTAGCTGTCACTGCAGGCCCACTCTGACCCTAGCTGCCACTAGCAGGCCCACTCTCATTCCAGCTGTCACTGGCAGGCCCACTTTCATCCCAGCTGTCACTGGCAGGCCCACTCTCACCCTAGCTGTCACAGGCAGGCCCACTCTCATCCCAGCTGTCACTGGCAGGCCCACTCTCATCCTAGCTGTCACTGGCAGGTCCACTCTCACCCTAGCTGTCACTGGCAGGCCCACTCTCATCATAGCTGTCACTAGCAGACCCACTCTGATCCTATCTGTCACTGGCAGGTCGATTCTCACCCTAGCTGTCACTGGCAGACCCACTCTCACCCTAGCTGTCACTGGCAGGCCCGCTCTCACCCTAGCTGTCGATGGCAGGCCCAATCTCACCCTAGCTGCCACTGGCAGGCCCACTCTCACCCTAGCTGTCACTGGCAGGCCCACTCTCACCCTAGCTGTCACTGGCAGGCCCACTCTCACCCTATCTGTCACTGGCAGGTCGATTCTCACCCTAGCTGTCACTGGCAGGCCCACTCTCACCCTAGCTGTCACTGGCAGGCCCACTCTCACCCTAGCCGTCACTGGCAGGCCCACTCTCACCCTAGCTGTCAGTTGCAGGTCGATTCTCACACTAGCTGTCACTGGCAGGCCCACCCTGACCCTAGCTGTCACTGGCAGGTCGATTCTCACCCTAGCTGTCACAGGCATGCCCACTCTGACCTTAGCTCTCACTGGCTGGTCGATTCTCACCCCAGCTGTCACTGGCAGGTCGATTCTCCCTGCTAGATGTCACTGGCAGGTCCACTCTCACCCTAGCTGTCACTGGCAGGCCCCCTCTCACCCTAGCTGTCACTGGCAGGACCAATCTCACCCCAGCTGTCACTGGCAGGCCCACTCTCATCCCAGCTGTCACTGGCAGGCCTACTCTCATCCTAGCTGTCACTGGCAGTTCCACTCTCACCCTAGCTGTTACTGGCAGGCCCACTATCATCCTAGCTGTCACTGGCAGGTCCATTCTCACCCTAGCTGTGACTGGCAGGGCCACTCTCATCCTAGCTGGCACTGGCAGGCCCACTCTGATCCTAGCTGTCACTGGCAGGTCGGTACTCACCCTAGCTGCCACTGGCAGGCCCACTCTCACCTTAGCTGTCACTGGCAGGCCAACTCTCATCCTAACTGTCACTGTCAGGGCCACTCTCATCCCAGCTGTCACTGGCAGGCCCACTTCCATCCCAGATGTCACTGGCAGGCCCACTCTCACCCTAGCTGTCACTGGCAGGCCCAGTCTCATCCCAACTGTCAATGGCAGGCCCACTCTCATCCTAGCTGTCACTGGCAGGCCCACTCTCATCCTAGCTGTCACTGGCAGGTCCACTCTCACCCTAGCTGTCACTGGCAGGCCCACTCTCATCCTAGCTGTCACTGGCAGGTCCATTCTCACTCTAGCTGTCACTGGCAGGCCCACTCTCATCCTAGCTGTCACTGGCAGACCCACTCTGACCCTAGCTGTCACTGGCAGGTCGATTCTCACCCTAGCTGTCACTGGCAGGCGCACTCTCACCCTAGCTGTCACTGGCAGGCCCACTCTCAACTTAGCTGTCACTGGTAGGCCCATTCTCAACCTAGCTGTCACTGGCAGGCCCAATCTCACCCTAGCTGTCACTGGCAGGCCCACTCTCACCCTAGCGGTCACTGGCAGGCCCAATCTCACCCTAGCTTCCATTGGCAGGCCCACTCTCACCCTAGCTGTCACTGGCAGGCCGACTCTTACCCTAGCCATCACTGGCAGGTCCACTCTCACTCTAGCCATCACTGGAAGACCCATTCTCCACCTAGCTGTCACTGGCAGGCCCACTCTCACCCTAGCTGTCGCTGGCAGGCCCACTCTGAACCTAGCTATCAGCTAGCTGTCACTGGCAGGTCGATTCTCAACCTAGCTGTCACTGGAATACCCACTCTCACCCTAGCTGTCACTGTCAGGTCGATTCTCACACAAGCTGTCACTGGCATGCCCACTCTAACCCTAGCTGTCACTGGCTGGTCGATTCTCACCCTAGCTGTCACGAGCAGGTCAACTCTCCCCCTAGCTGCCACTGGCAGGCCCCCTCTCACCCTAGCTGTCACTGGCAGGACCACTCTCATCCCAGCTGTCACTGGCTGGCCCACTCTCACCCTAGCTGTCACTGGCAGGCCCACTCGGAACCCAGCTGTCACTGGCAGGTCGATTCTCACCCTAGCTGTCACTGGCAGGCCCAATCTTACCCTAGCTGTCACTGGCAGGTCGATTCTCACCCTAGCTGTCAATGGCAGGCCCACTCTGACCCTAGCTCTCACTAGCAGGTCGGTTCTCACCTTAGCTGTCACTGGCAGGTCGATTCTCACCCTAGATGTTACTGGCAGGTCCACTCTCCCCCTAGATGTCACTGGCAGGCCCCCTCTCGCCCTAGCTGTCACTGGCAGGACCACTCTCACCCCAGCTGTCACTGGCAGGCCCGCTCTCATCCCAGCGGTCACTGGCAGGCCTACTCTCATCCTAGCTGTCACAGGCAGGTCCACTCTCACCCTAGCTGTCACTGGCAGGCCCACTCTGACCCTAGCCGTCACTGTCAGGGCCACTCTCACCCTAGCTGTCACTGGCAGGCTCACTCTCACCCTAGCTGTCACTGGCAGGCCCAATCTCACCCTAGCCGCTACTGGCAGGGCCACTCTCACCCTAGCTGTCACTGGCAGGCCCACTCTCACCCTAGCTGTCACTGGCAGGTCCACTCTCATCCGAGCTGTCACTAGCAGGCCCATTCACAAACTAGCTGTCACTGGCAGGTTCACTCCCACCCTAGCTGTCACTGGAAGGCCCACTGTGACCCTAGCTGTCACTGATAGGTCGATTCTCACCCTAGATGTCACTGGCAGGCCCACTCAGACCCTAGCTGTCACTGGCAGGCCCACTCTGACCCTAGCTGTCAATGGCAGGTCGATTCTCACCCTAGCTGTCACTGGCAGGCCCACTCTGACCCTAGCTGTCACTGGCAGGTCGATTCTCATCCTAGCTGTCACTGGCAGGCCCACTCTCACCCTAGCTGTCACTGGCAGGCCCACTCTCATCCCAGCTGTCACTGGCAGGCCAACTTCCATCCCAGCTGTCACTGGCAGGCCCACTCTCACTCTAGCTGTCACTGGCAGGCCCACTCTCATCCCAGCTGTCACTGGCAGGCCCACTCTCATCCTAGCTGTCATTGGCAGGCCCACTCTCATCCTAGCTGTCACTGGCAGGTCCACTCTCACCCTAGCTGTCACTGGCTGGCCCACTCTCATCCTAGCTGTCACTGGCAGGTCCATTCTCACCCTAGCTGTCACTGGCAGGCCCACTCTCATCCTAGCTGTCACTGGCAGACCCACTCTGACCCTAGCTGTCACTGGCAGGTCGATTCTCACCCTAGCTTTCACTGGCAGGCGCACTCTCACCCTAGCTGTCACTGGCAGGCCCACTCTCAACTTAGCTGTCACTGGCAGGCCCATTCTCAACCTAGCTGTCACTGGCAGGCCCAATCTCACCCTAGCTGTCACTGGCAGGCCCACTCTCACCCTAGCTGTCACTGACAGGCCCACTCTCACCCTAGCTGCCATTGGCAGGCCCATTCTCACCCTAGCTGTCACTGGCAGGCCGACTCTTACCCTAGCCGTCACTGGCAGGTCCACTCTCACCCTAGCCATCACTGGAAGGCCCATTCTCCACCTAGCTGTCACTGGCAGGCCCACTCTCACCCTAGCTGTCACTGGCAGGCCCACTCTGAACCTAGCTGTCATTGGCAGGTCGATTCTCAACCTAGCTGTCACTGGAAGGCCCACTCTCACCCTTGCTGCCACTGGCAGGCCCACTCTCACCCTAGCTGTCACTGGCAGGTCGATTCTCACACAAGCTGTCACTGGTATGCCCACTCTAACCCTAGCTGTCACTGGCAGGTCGATTCTCACCCTAGCTGTCACTGGCAGGTCAACTCTCACCCTAGCTGTCACTGGCAGGCCCCCTCTCACCCTAGCTGTCACTGGCAGGACCACTCTCATCCCAGCTGTCACTGGCAGGCCCACTCTCACCCTAGCTGTCACTGGCAGGCCCACTCGGAACCCAGCTGTCACTGGCAGGTCGATTCTCACCCTAGCTGTCACTGGCAGGCCCAATCTTACCCTAGCTGTCACTGGCAGGTCGATTCTCACCCTAGCTGTCAATGGCAGGCCCACTCTGACCCTAGCTCTCACTAGCAGGTCGGTTCTCACCCTAGCTGTCACTGGCAGGTCGATTCTCACCCTAGATGTTACTGGCAGGTCCACTCTCCCCTTGATGTCACTGGCAGGCCCCCTCTCACCATAGCTGTCACTGGCAGGACCACTCTCACCCCAGCTGTCACTGGCAGGCCCGCTCTCATCCCAGCGGTCACTGGCAGGCCTACTCTCATCCTAGCTGTCACAGGCAGGTCCACTCTCACCCTAGCTGTCACTGGCAGGCCCACTCTCATCCTAGCTGTCACTGGCAGGTCCATTCTCACCCTAGCTGTCACTGGCAGGGCCACTGTCATCCTAGCTGTCACTGGCAGGCCCACTCTCATCCTAGCTGTCACTGGCAGGTTGGTTCTCACCCTAGCTGTCACTGCAGGCCCACTCTGACCCTAGCTGCCACTAGCAGGCCCACTCTCATCCCAGCTGTCACTGGCGGGCCCACTTTCACCCCAGCTGTCACTAGCAGGCCCACTCTCACCCTAGCTGTCACTGGCAGGCCCACTCTCATCCCAGCTGTCACTGGCAGGCCCACTCTCATCCTAGCTGTCACTGGCAGGTCCACTCTCACCCTAGCTGTCACTGGCAGGCCCACTCTCATCATAGCTGTCACTAGCAGACCCACTCTGACCCTATCTGTCACTCGCAGGTCGATTCTCACCCTAGCTGTCACTGGCAGGCCCACTCTCACCCTAGCTGTCACTGGCAGGCCCGCTCTCACCCTAGCTGTCGATGGCAGGCCCAATCTCACCCTAGCTGCCACTGGCAGGCCCACTCTCACCCTAGCCGTCACTGGCAGGTCCACACTCACCCTATCTGTCACTGGCAGGCCCACTCTCACCCTAGCTGTCACTGGCAGGCCACTCTGGACCTAGCTGTCACTGGCAGGCCGATTCTCACCCTAGCTGTCACTGGCAGGCCCACTCTGACCCTAGCTGTCACTGGCAGTCCCATTCTGACCATAGCTCTCACTGGTAGGTCGATTCTCACACTAGCTGTTACTGGCAGGCTCACTCTAACCCTAGCTGTCACTGGCAGGTCGATTCTCACCCTAGCTGTCACTGGCAGGTCAACTCTCACCCTAGCTGTCACTGGCAAGCCCCCTCTCACCCTAGCCGTCACTGGCAGGACCACTATCATCCCAGCTGTCACTGGCATGCCCACTCTCATCCCAGCTGTCACTGGCAGGCCCACTCTCACCCTAGCTGTCACTGGCAGGCCCACTCTCACCCTAGCTGTCAGTTGCAGGTCGATTCTCACACTAGCTGTCACTGGCAGGCCCACTCTGACCCTAGCTGTAACTGGCAGGTCGATTCTCACCCTAGCTGTCACAGGCATGCCGACTCTGACCCTAGCTCTCACTGGCTGGTCGATTCTCACCCCAGATGTCACTGGCAGGTCGATTCTCCCTGCTAGATGTCACTGGCAGGTCCACTCTCACCCTAGCTGTCACTGGCAGGCGCCCTCTCACTCTAGCTGTCACTGGCAGGACCAATCTCACCCCAGCTGTCACTGGCAGGCCCACTCTCATCCCAGCTGTCACTGGCAGACCTACTCTCATCCTAGCTGTCACTGGCAGTTCCACTCTCACCCTAGCTGTCACTGGCAGGCCCACTATCATCCTAGCTGTCACTGGCAGGTCCATTCTCACCCTAGCTGTCACAGGCATGCCCACTCTGACCCTAGCTCTCACTGGCTGGTCGATTCTCACCCCAGATGTCACTGGCAGGTCGATTCTCCCTGCTAGATGTCACTGGCAGGTCCACTCTCACACTAGCAGGCCCCCTCTCACTCTAGCTGTCACTGGCAGGACCAATCTCACCCCAGCTGTCACTGGCAGGCCCACTCTCATCCTAGCTGTCACTGGCAGTTCCACTCTCACCCTAGCTGGCACTGGCAGGCCCACTCTGATCCTAGCTGTCACTGGCAGGTCGGTACTCACCCTAGCTGCCACTGGCAGGCCCACTCTCACCCTAGCTGTCACTGGCAGGCCTACTCTCATCCTAACTGTCACTGTCAGGGCCACTCTCATCCCAGCTGTCACTGGCAGGCCCACTTCCATCCCAGCTGTTACTGGCAGGCCCACTCTCACCCTAGCTGTCACTGGCAGGCCCACTCTCATCCCAGCTGTCACTGGCAGGCCCACTCTCATCCTAGCTGTCACTGGCAGGTCCATTCCCACCCTAGCTGTCACTGGCAGGCCCACTCTCATCCTAGCTGTCACTGGCAGACCCACTCTGACCCTAGCTGTCACTGGCAGGTCGATTCTCACCCTAGCTGTCACTGGCAGGCGCACTCTCACCCTAGCTGTCACTGGCAGGCTCACTCTCAATTTAGCTGTCATTGGCAGGCCCATTCTCAACCTAGCTGTCACTGGCAGGCCCAATCTCACCCTAGCTGTCACTGGCAGGCCCACTCTCACCCTAGCGGTCACTGGCAGGCCCAATCTCACCCTAGCTGCCATTGGCAGGCCCACTCTCACCCTAGCTGTCACTGGCAGGCCGACTCTTACCCTAGCCGTCACTGGCAGGTCCACTCTCACCCTAGCCATCACTGGAAGACCCATTCTCCACCTAGCTGTCACTGGCAGGCCCACTCTCACCCTAGCTGTCACTGGCAGGCCCACTCTGAACCTAGCTGTCACTGGCAGGTCGATTCTCAACCTAGCTGTCACTGGAAGGCCTACTCTCACCCTAGCTGTCACTGGCAGGCCCACTCTCACCCTAGCTGTCACTGGCAGGTCGATTCTCACACAAGCTGTCACTGGCATGCCCACTGTAACCCTAGCTGTCACTGGCAGGTCGATTCTCACCCTAGCTGTCACTGGCAGGTCAACTCTCACCCTAGCTGTCACTGGCAGGCCCCCTCTCACCCTAGCTGTCACTGGCAGGACCACACTCATCCCAGCTGTCACTGGCAGGCCCACTCTCACCCTAGCTGTCACTGGCAGGCCCACTCTCATCCCAGCTGTCACTGGCAGGCCCACTTTCATCCCAGCTGTCACTGGCAGGCCCACTCTCACCCTAGCTGTCACTGGCAGGCTCACTCTCATCCCAGCTGTCACTGGCAGGCCCACTCTCATCCTAGCTGTCACTGGCAGGTCCACTCTCACCTAGATGTCACTGGCAGGCCCACTCTCATCATAGCTGTCACTAGCAGACCCACTCTGACCCTATCTGTCACTGGCAGGACGATTCTCACCCTAGCTGTCACTGGCAGGCCCACTCTCACCCTAGCTGTCACTGGCAGGCCCGCTCTCACCCTAGCTGTCGATGGCAGGCCCAATCTCACCCTAGCTGCCACTGGCAGGCCCACTCTCACCCTAGCTGTCACTGGCAGGCCCACTCTCACCCTAGCTGTCACTGGCAGGCCCACTCTCATCATAGCTGTCACTAGCAGACCCACTCTGAACCTAGCTGTCACTGGCAGGCCCACTCTCATCATAGCTGTCACTAGCAGACCCACTCTGACCCTATCTGTCACTGGCAGGTCGATTCTCACCCTAGCTGTCACTGCCAGGCCAACTCTCACCCTAGCTGTCACTGGCAGGCCCGCTCTCATCCCAGCTGTCACTGGCAGGCCCACTCTCACCCTAGCTGTCACTGGCAGGCCCACTCTCACCCTAGCTGTCAGTTGCAGGTCGATTCTCACACTAGCTGTCACTGGCAGGCCCACTCTGACCCTAGCTGTCACTGGCAGGTCGATTCTCACCCTAGCTGTCACAGGCATGCCCACCCTGACCCTAGCTCTCACTGGCTGGTCGATTCTCACCCCAGCTGTCACTGGCAGGACCAATCTCACCCCAGCTGTCACTGGCAGGCCCACTCTCATCCCAGCTGTCACTGGCAGGCCTACTCTCATCCTAACTGTCACTGGCAGTTCCACTCTCTCCCTAGCTGTCACTGGCAGGCCCACTATCATCCTAGCTGTCACTGGCAGGTCCATTCTCACGCTAGCTGTCACTGGCAGGGCCACTCTCATCCTAGCTGGCACTGGCAGGTCCACTCTGATCCTAGCTGTCACTGGCAGATAGGTACTCACCCTAGCTGCAACTGGCAGGCCCACTCTTACCCTAGCTGTCACTGGCAGGCCCACTCTCATTCTAACTGTCACTGTCAGGGCCACTCTCATCCCAGCTGTCACTGGCAGGCCCACTCTCACCCTAGCTGTCACTGGCAGGCCCACTCTCATCCCAGCTGTCACTGGCAGGCCCACTCTCATCCTAGCTGTCACTGGCAGGCCCACTCTCATCCTAGCTGTCACTGGCAGGTCCACTCTCACCCTAGCTGTCACTGGCAGGCCCACTCTCATCCTAGCTGTCACTGGCAGGTCAATTCTCACCATAGCTGTCACTGGCAGGCCCACTCTCATCCTAGCTGTCACTGGCAGACCCACTCTGACCCTAGCTGTCACTGGCAGGTCGATTCTCACCCTAGCTGTCACTGGCAGGCGCACTCTCACCCTAGCTGTCACTGGCAAGCCCACTCTCAACTTAGCTCTCACTGGCAGGCCCATTCTCAACCTAGCTGTCACTGGCAGGCCCAATCTCACCCTAGCTGTCACTGGCAGGCCCACTCTCACCCTAGCGGTCACTGGCAGGCCCAATCTCACCCTAGCTGCCATTGGCAGGCCCACTCTCACCCTAGCTGTCACTGGCAGGCCGACTCTTACCCCAGCTGTCACTGGCAGGCCCGCTCTCATCCCAGCGGTCACTGGCAGGCCTACTCTCATCCTAGCTGTCACAGGCAGGTCCACTCTCACGCTAGCCATCACTGGCAGGTCCACTCTCACCCTAGCCATCACTGGAAGACCCATTCTCCACCTAGCTGTCACTGGCAGGCCCACTATCACCCTAGCTGTCACTGGCAGGCACACTCTGAACCTAGCTGTCACTGGCAGGTCGATTCTCAACCTAGCTGTCATTGGAAGGCCCACTCTCACCCTAGCTGTCACTGGCAGGCCCACTCTCACCCTAGCTGTCACTGGCAGGTCGATTCGCACACAAGCTGTCACTGGCATGCCCACTCTAACCCTAGCTGTCACTGGCAGGTCGATTCTCACCCTAGCTGTCACTGACAGGTCAACTCTCACCCTAGCTGTCACTGGCAGGCCCCCTCTCACCCTAGCTGTCACTGGCAGGACCACTCTCATCCCAGCTGTCACTGGCAGGCCCACTCTCACCCTACCTGTCACTGGCAGGCCCACTCGGAACCCAGCTGTCACTGGCAGGTCGATTCTCACCCTAGCTGTCACTGGCAGGCCCAATCTTACCCTAGCTGTCACTGGCAGGTCGATTCTCACCCTAGCTGTCAATGGCAGGCCCACTCTGACCCTAGCTCTCACTAGCAGGTCGGTTCTCACCCTAGCTGTCACTGGCAGGCCCACTCTCACCCTAGCCTTCACTGGCAGGTCCACACTCACCCTAGCTGTCTCTGGCAGGCCCACTCTCACCCTAACTGTCACTGGCAGGTCCAATCTGACCCTAGCTGTCACTGGCAGTCCCATTCTGACCCTAGCTCTCACTGGTAGGTCGATTCTCACACTAGCTGTCACTGGCAGGCTCACTCTAACCCTAGCTGTCATTGGCAGGTCGATTCTCACCCTAGCTGTCACTGGCAGGTCAACTCTCACCCTAGCTGTCACTGGCAAGCCCCCTCTCACCCTAGCCGTCACTGGCAGGACCACTCTCATCCCAGCTGTCACTGGCAGAGCCACTCTCAACCCAGCTGTCACTGGCAGGCCCACTCTCACCCTAGCTGTCACTGGCAGGTCCAATCTGAACCTAGCTGTCACTGGCAGGTCGATTCTCACCCTAGCTGTCACTGGCAGGCCCAATCTTACCCTAGCTGTCACTGGCAGATCGATTATCACCCTAGCTGTCAATGGCAGGCCCACTCTGACCCTAGCTCTCACTAGCAGGTCGGTTCTCACCCTAGCTGTCACTGGCAGGTCGATTCTCACCCTAGATGTTACTGGCAAGTCCACTCTCCCCCTAGATGTCACTGGCAGGCCCCCTCTCACCCTAGCTGTCACTGGCAGGACCACTCTCACCCCAGCTGTCACTGGCAGGCCCGCTCTCATCCCAGCTGTCACTGGCAGGCCTGCTCTCATCCTAGCTGTCACAGGCAGGTCCACTCTCACCCTAGCTGTCACTGGCAGGCCCACTCTCATCCTAGCTGTCACTGGCAGGTCCATTCTCACCCTAGCTGTCACTGCAGGCCCACTCTGACCCTAGCTGCCACTAGCAGGCCCACTCTCATCCCAGCTGTCACTGGCAGGCCCACTTTCATCCCAGCTGTCACTGGCAGGCCCACTCTCACCCTAGCTGTTACTGGCAGGCCCACTCTCATCCCAGCTGTCACTGGCAGGCCCACTCTCATCCTAGCTGCCACTGGCAGGTCCACTCTCACCTAGCTGTCACTGGCAGGCCCACTCTCATCATAGCTGTCACTAGCAGACCCACTCTGACCCTATCTGTCACTGGCAGGTCGATTCTCACCCTAGCTGTCACTGGCAGGCCCACTCTGACCCTAGCTGTCACTGGCAGTCCCATTCTGACCCTAGCTCTCACTGGTAGGTCGATTCTCACACTAGCTGTCACTGGCAGGCTCACTCTAACCCTAGCTGTCATTGGCAGGTCGATTCTCACCCTAGCTGTCACTGGCAGGTCAGCTCTCACCCTAGCTGTCACTGGCAAGCCCCCTCTCACCCTAGCCATCACTGGCAGGACCACTCTCATCCCAGCTGTCACTGGCAGACCCACTCTCAACCCAGCTGTCACTGGCAGGCCCACTCTCACCCTAGCTGTCACTGGCAGGTCCAATCTGAACCTAGCTGTCACTGGCAGGTCGATTCTCACCCTAGCTGTCACTGGCAGGCCCAATCTTACCCTAGCTGTCACTGGCAGATCGATTCTCACCCTAGCTGTCAATGGCAGGCCCACTCTGACCCTAGTTCTCACTAGCAGGTCGGTTCTCACCCTAGCTGTCACTGGCAGGTCGATTCTCACCCTAGATGTTACTGGCAAGTCCACTCTCCCCCTAGATGTCACTGGCAGGCCCCCTCTCACCCTAGCTGTCACTGGCAGGACCACTCTCACCCCAGCTGTCACTGGCAGGCCCGCTCTCATCCCAGCTGTCACTGGCAGGCCTGCTCTCATACTAGCTGTCACAGGCAGGTCCACTCTCACCCTAGCTGTCACTGGCATGCCCACTCTCATCCTAGCTGTCACTGGCAGGTCCATTCTCACCCTAGCTGTCACTGCAGGCCCACTCTGACCCTAGCTGCCACTAGCAGGCCCACTCTCATCCCAGCTGTCACTGGCAGGCCCACTTTCATCCCAGCTGTCACTGGGAGGCCCACTCTCATCCTAGCTGCCACTGGCAGGTCCACTCTCACCTAGCTGTCACTGGCAGGCCCACTCTCATCATAGCTGTCACTAGCAGACCCACTCTGACCCTATCTGTCACTGGCAGGTCGATTCTCACCCTAGCTGTCACTGGCAGGCCCACTCTCACCCTAGCTGTCACTGGCAGGCCCACTCTCACCCTAGCTGTCGATGGCAGGCCCAATCTCACCCTAGCTGCCACTGGCAGGCCCACTCTCACCCTAGTTGTCACTGGCAGGCCCACTCCCACCCTAGCTGTCACTGGCAGGTCCACTCTGAACCTAGCTGTCACTGGCAGGCCCACTCTCATCATAGCTGTCACTAGCAGACCCACTCTGACCCTATCTGTCACTGGCAGGTCGATTCTCACCCTAGCAGTCACTGCCAGGCCCACTCTCACCCTAGCTGTCACTGGCAGGTCCGCTCTCATCCCAGCTGTCACTGACAGGCCCACTCTCACCCTAGCTGTCACTGGCAGGCCCACTCTCACCCTAGCTGTCAGTTGCAGGTCGATTCTCACACTAGCTGTCACTGGCAGGCCCACTCTGACCCTAGCTGTCACTGGCAGGTCGATTCTCACCCTAGCTGTCACAGGCATGCCCACTCTGACCCTAGCTCTCACTGGCTGGTCGATTCTCACCCCAGCTGTCACTGGCAGGACCAATCTCACCCCAGCTGTCACTGCAAGGCCCACTCTCATCCCAGCTGTCACTGGCAGGCCTACTCTCATCCTAGCTGTCACTGGAAGTTCCACTCTCACCCTAGCTGTCACTGGCAGGCCCACTATCATCCTAGCTGTCACTGGCAGGTCCATTCTCACCCTAGCTGTCACTGGCAGGGCCACTCTCATCCTAGCTGGCACTGGCAGGTCCACTCTGATCCTAGCTGTCACTGGCAGGTCGGTACTCACCCTTGCTGCCACTGGCAGGCCCACTCTTACCCTAGCTGTCACTGGCAGGCCCACTCTCATTCTAACTGTCACTGTCAGGGCCACTCATCCCAGCTGTCACTGGCAGGCCCACCTCCATCCCAGCTGTCACTGGCAGGCCCACTCTCACCCTAGCTGTCACTGGCAGGCCCACTCTCATCCCAGCTGTCACTGGCAGGCCCACTCCCATCCTAGCTGTCACTGGCAGGCCCACTCTCATCCTAGCTGTCACTGGCAGGTCCACTCTCACCCTAGCTGTCACTGGCAGACCCACTCTCATCCTAGCTGTCACTGGCAGGTCCATTCTCACCATAGCTGTCACTGGCAGGCCCACTCTCATCCTAGCTGTCACTGGCAGACCCACTCTGACCCTAGCTGTCACTGGCAGGTCGATTCTCACCCTAGCTGTCACTGGCAGGCGCACTCTCATCCCAGCTGTCACTGGCAGGCCCACTCTCACCCTAGCTGTCACTGGCAGGCCCACTCTCACCCTAGCGGTCACTGGCAGGCCCAATCTCACCCTAGCTGCCATTGGCAGGCCCACTCTCACCCTAGCTGTCACTGGCAGGCCGACTCTTACCCCAGCTGTCACTGGCAGGCCCGCTCTCATCCCAGCGGTCACTGGCAGGCCTACTCTCATCCTAGCTGTCACAGGCAGGTCCACTCTCACGCTAGCCGTCACTGGCAGGTCCACTCTCACCCTAGCCATCACTGGAAGACCCATTCTCCACCTAGCTGTCACTGGCAGGCCCACTATCACCCTAGCTGTCACTGGCAGGCACACTCTGAACCTAGCTGTCACTGGCAGGTCGATTCTCAACCTAGCTGTCACTGGAAGGCCCACTCTCACCCTAGCTGTCACTGGCAGGCCCACTCTCACCCTAGCTGTCACTGGCAGGTCGATTCTCACACAAGCTGTCACTGGCATGCTCACTCTAACCCTAGCGGTCACTGGCAGGTAGACTCTCACCGTAGCTGTCACTGGCAGGTCAACTCTCACCCTAGCTGTCACTGGCAGGCCCACTCTGACCTTAGCTGTCACTGGCAGTCCCATTCTGACCCTAGCTCTCACTGGTAGGTCGATTCTCACACTAGCTGTCACTGGCAGGCTCACTCTAACCCTAGCTGTCACTGGCAGGTCGATTCTCACCCTAGCTGTCACTGGCAGGTCAACTCTCACCCTAGCTGTCACTGGCAAGCCCCCTCTCACCCTAGCCGTCACTGGCAGGACCACTCTCATCCCAGCTGTCACTGGCAGACCCACTCTCATCCCAGCTGTCACTGGCAGGCCCACTCTCACCCTACCTCTCACTGGCAGGTCCAATCTGAACCTAGCTGTCACTGGCAGGTCGATTCTCACCCTAGCTGTCACTGGCAGGCCCAATCTTACCCTAGCTGTCACTGGCAGATCGATTCTCACCCTAGCTGTCAATGGCAGGCCCACTCTGACCCTAGCTCTCACTAGCAGGTCGGTTCTCACCCTAGCTGTCACTGGCAGGTCGATTCTCACCCTAGATGTTACTGGCAGGTCCACTCTCCCCCTAGATGTCACTGGCAGGCCCACTCTCACCCTAGCTGTCACTGGCAGGCCCACTCTCACCCTAGCTGTCACTGGCAGGTCCACTCTGAACATAGCTGTCACTGGCAGGCCCACTCTCATCATAGCTGTCACTAGCAGACCCACTCTGACCCTATCTGTCACTGGCAGGTCGATTCTCACCCTAGCTGTCACTGCCAGGCCCACTCTCACCCTAGCTGTCACTGGCAGGCCCGCTCTCATCCCAGCTGTCACTGGCAGGCCCACTCTCACCCTAGCTGTCACTGGCAGGCCCACTCTCACCCTAGCTGTCAGTTGCAGGTCGATTCTCACACTAGCTGTCACTGGCATGTCCACTCTGACCCTAGCTGTCACTGGCAGGTCGATTCTCACCCTTGCTGTCACAGGCATGCCCACCCTGACCCTAGCTCTCACTGGCTGGTCGATTCTCACCCCAGCTGTCACTGGCAGGACCAATCTCACCCCAGCTGTCACTGGCAGGCCCACTATCATCCTAGCTGTCACTGGCAGGTCCATTCTCACCCTAGCTGTCACTGGCAGGGCCACTCTCATCCTAGCTGGCACTGGCAGGTCCAATCTGATCCTAGCTGTCACTGGCAGGTCGGTACTCACCCTTGCTGCCACTGGCAGGCCCACTCTTACCCTAGCTGTCACTGGCAGGCCCACTCTCATTCTAACTGTCACTGTCAGGGCCACTCATCTCAGCTGTCACTGGCAGGCCCACCTCCATCCCAGCTGTCACTGGCAGGCCCACTCTCACCCTAGCTGTCACTGGCAGGCCCACTCTCATCCCAGCTGTCACTGGCAGGCCCACTCCCATCCTAGCTGTCACTGGCAGGCCCCCTCTCATCCTAGCTGTCACTGGCAGGTCCACTCTCACCCTAGCTGTCACTGGCAGACCCACTCTCATCCTAGCTGTCACTGGCAGGTCCATTCTCACCATAGCTGTCACTGGCAGGCCCACTCTCATCCTAGCTGTCACTGGCAGACCCACTCTGACCCTAGCTGTCACTGGCAGGTCGATTCTCACCCTAGCTGTCACTGGCAGGCGCACTCTCACCCTAGCTGTCACTGGCAGGCCCACTCTCAACTTAGCTCTCACTGGCAGGCCCATTCTCAACCTAGCTGTCACTGGCAGGCCCAATTTCACCCTAGCTGTCACTGGCAGGCCCACTCTCCCCCTAGCGGTCACTGGCAGGCCCAATCTCACCCTAGCTGCCATTGGCAGGCCCACTCTTACCCCAGCTGTCACTGGCAGGCCCGCTCTCATCCTAGCGGTCACTGGCAGGCCTACTCTCATCCTAGCTGTCACAGGCAGGTCGACTCTCACGCTAGCCGTCACTGGCAGGTCCACTCTCACCCTAGCCATCACTGGAAGACCCATTCTCCACCTAGCTGTCACTGGCAGGCCCACTATCACCCTAGCTGTCACTGGCAGGCACACTCTGAACCTAGCTGTCACTGGCAGGTCGATTCTCAACCTAGCTGTCACTGGAAGGCCCACTCTCACCCTAGCTGTCACTGGCAGGCCCACTCTCACCCTAGCTATCACTGGCAGGTCGATTCTCACACAAGCTGTCACTGGCATGCCCACTCTAACCCTAGCTGTCACTGGCAGGTCGACTCTCACCGTAGCTGTCACTGGCAGGTCAACTCTCACCCTAGCTGTCACTGGCAGGCCCACTCTGACCTTAGCTGTCACTGGCAGTCCCATTCTGACCCTAGCTCTCACTGGCAGGTCGATTCTCACACTAGCTGTCACTGGCAGGCTCACTCTAACCCTAGCTGTCACTGGCAGGTCGATTCTCACCCTAGCTGTCACTGGCAGGTCAACTCTCACCCTAGCTGTCACTGGCAAGCCCCCTCTCACCCTAGCCGTCACTGGCAGGACCACTCTCATCCCAGCTGTCACTGGCAGACCCACTCTCATCCCAGCTGTCACTGGCAGGCCCACTCTCACCCTACCTCTCACTGGCAGGTCCAATCTGAACCTAGCTGTCACTGGCAGGTCGATTCTCACCCTAGCTGTCACTGGCAGGCCCAATCTTACCCTAGCTGTCACTGGCAGATCGATTCTCACCCTAGCTGTCAATGGCAGGCCCACTCTGACCCTAGCTCTCACTAGCAGGTCGGTTCTCACCCTAGCTGTCACTGGCAGGTCGATTCTCCCCCTAGATGTTACTGGCAGGTGCACTCTCCCCCTAGATGTCACTGGCAGGCCCACTCTCACCCTAGCTGTCACTGGCAGGCCCACTCTTACCCTAGCTGTCACTGGCAGGTCCACTCTGAACCTAGCTGTCACTGGCAGGCCCACTCTCATCATAGCTGTCACTAGCAGACCCACTCTGACCCTATCTGTCACTGGCAGGTCGATTCTCACCCTAGCTGTCACTGCCAGGCCCACTCTCACCCTAGCTGTCACTGGCAGGCCCGCTCTCATCCCAGCTGTCACTGGCAGGCCCACTCTCACCCTAGCTGTCACTGGCAGGCCCACGCTCACCCTAGCTGTCAGTTGCAGGTCGATTCTCACACTAGCTGTCACTGGCATGCCCACTCTGACCCTAGCTGTCACTGGCAGGTCGATTCTCACCCTTGCTGTCACAGGCATGCCCACCCTGACCCTAGCTCTCACTGGCTGGTCGATTCTCACCCCAGCTGTCACTGGCAGGACCAATCGCACCCCAGCTGTCACTGGCAGGCCCACTCTCATCCCAGCTGTCACTGGCAGTCCTACTCTCATCCTAGCTGTCACTGGCAGTTCCACTCTCACCCTAGCTGTCACTGGCAGGCCCACTATCATCCTAGCTGTCACTGGCAGGTCCATTCTCACCCTAGCTGTCACTGGCAGGGCCACTCTCATCCTAGCTGTCACTGGCAAGCCCCCTCTCACCCTAGCCGTCACTGGCAGGACCACTCTCATCCCAGCTGTCACTGGCAGACCCACTCTCATCCCAGCTGTCACTGGCAGGCCCACTCTCACCCTACCTCTCACTGGCAGGTCCAATCTGAACCTAGCTGTCACTGGCAGGTCGATTCTCACCCTAGCTGTCACTGGCAGGCCCAATCTTACCCTAGCTGTCACTGGCAGATCGATTCTCACCCTAGCTGTCAATGGCAGGCCCACTCTGACCCTAGCTCTCACTAGCAGGTCGGTTCTCACCCTAGCTGTCACTGGCAGGTCCACTCTCACCCTAGCCATCACTGGAAGACCCATTCTCCACCTAGCTGTCACTGGCAGGCCCACTATCACCCTAGCTGTCACTGGCAGGCACACTCTGAACCTAGCTGTCACTGGCAGGTCGATTCTCACACAAGCTGTCACTGGCATGCTCACTCTAACCCTAGCTGTCACTGGCAGGTAGACTCTCACCGTAGCTGTCACTGGCAGGTCAACTCTCACCCTAGCTGTCACTGGCAGGCCCACTTTGACCTTAGCTGTCACTGGCAGTCCCATTCTGACCCTAGCTCTCACTGGTAGGTCGATTCTCACACTAGCTGTCACTGGCAGGCTCACTCTAACCCTAGCTGTCACTGGCAGGTCGATTCTCACCCTAGCTGTCACTGGCAGGTCAACTCTCACCCTAGCTGTCACTGGCAAGCCCCCTCTCACCCTAGCCGTCACTGGCAGGACCACTCTCATCCCAGCTGTCACTGGCAGACCCACTCTCATCCCAGCTGTCACTGGCAGGCCCACTCTCACCCTACCTCTCACTGGCAGGTCCAATCTGAACCTAGCTGTCACTGGCAGGTCGATTCTCACCCTAGCTGTCACTGGCAGGCCCAATCTTACCCTAGCTGTCACTGGCAGATCGATTCTCACCCTAGCTGTCAATGGCAGGCCCACTCTGACCCTAGCTCTCACTAGCAGGTCGGTTCTCACCCTAGCTGTCACTGGCAGGTCGATTCTCACCCTAGATGTTACTGGCAGGTCCACTCTCCCCCTAGATGTCACTGGCAGGCCCACTCTCACCCTAGCTGTCACTGGCAGGCCCACTCTCACCCTAGCTGTCACTGGCAGGTCCACTCTGAACCTAGCTGTCACTGGCAGGCCCACTCTCATCATAGCTGTCACTAGCAGACCCACTCTGACCCTATCTGTCACTGGCAGGTCGATTCTCACCCTAGCTGTCACTGCCAGGCCCACTCTCACCCTAGCTGTCACTGGCAGGCCCGCTCTCATCCCAGCTGTCACTGGCAGGCCCACTCTCACCCTAGCTGTCACTGGCAGGCCCACTCTCACCCTAGCTGTCAGTTGCAGGTCGATTCTCACACTAGCTGTCACTGGCATGCCCACTCTGACCCTAGCTGTCACTGGCAGGTCGATTCTCACCCTTGCTGTCACAGGCATGCCCACCCTGACCCTAGCTCTCACTGGCTGGTCGATTCTCACCCCAGCTGTCACTGGCAGGACCAATCTCACCCCAGCTGTCACTGGCAGGCCCACTATCATCCTAGCTGTCACTGGCAGGTCCATTCTCACCCTAGCTGTCACTGGCAGGGCCACTCTCATCCTAGCTGGCACTGGCAGGTCCACTCTGATCCTAGCTGTCACTGGCAGGTCGGTACTCACCCTTGCTGCCACTGGCAGGCCCACTCTTACCCTAGCTGTCACTGGCAGGCCCACTCTCATTCTAACTGTCACTGTCAGGGCCACTCATCTCAGCTGTCACTGGCAGGCCCACCTCCATCCCAGCTGTCACTGGCAGGCCCACTCTCACCCTAGCTGTCACTGGCAGGCCCACTCTCATCCCAGCTGTCACTGGCAGGCCCACTCCCATCCTAGCTGTCACTGGCAGGCCCACTCTCATCCTAGCTGTCACTGGCAGGTCCACTCTCACCCTAGCTGTCACTGGCAGACCCACTCTCATCCTAGCTGTCACTGGCAGGTCCATTCTCACCATAGCTGTCACTGGCAGGCCCACTCTCATCCTAGCTGTCACTGGCAGACCCACTCTGACCCTAGCTGTCACTGGCAGGTCAATTCTCACCCTAGCTGTCACTGGCAGGCGCACTCTCACCCTAGCTGTCACTGGCAGGCCCACTCTCAACTTAGCTCTCACTGGCAGGCCCATTCTCAACCTAGCTGTCACTGGCAGGCCCAATTTCACCCTAGCTGTCACTGGCAGGCCCACTCTCCCCCTAGCGGTCACTGGCAGGCCCAATCTCACCCTAGCTGCCATTGGCAGGCCCACTCTCACCCTAGCTGTCACTGGCAGGCCGACTCTTACCCCAGCTGTCACTGGCAGGCCCGCTCTCATCCTAGCGGTCACTGGCAGGCCTACTCTCATCCTAGCTGTCACAGGCAGGTCGACTCTCACGCTAGCCGTCACTGGCAGGTCCACTCTCACCCTAGCCATCACTGGAAGACCCATTCTCCACCTAGCTGTCACTGGCAGGCCCACTATCACCCTAGCTGTCACTGGCAGGCACACTCTGAAACTAGCTGTCACTGGCAGGTCGATTCTCAACCTAGGTGTCACTGGAAGGCCCACTCTCACCCTAGCTGTCACTGGCAGGCCCACTCTCACCCTAGCTGTCACTGGCAGGTCGATTCTCACACAAGCTGTCACTGGCATGCCCACTCTAACCCTAGCTGTCACTGGCAGGTCGACTCTCACCGTAGCTGTCACTGGCAGGTCAACTCTCACCCTAGCTGTCACTGGCAGGCCCACTCTGACCTTAGCTGTCACTGGCAGTCCCATTCTGACCCTAGCTCTCACTGGTAGGTCGATTCTCACACTAGCTGTCACTGGCAGGCTCACTCTAACCCTAGCTGTCACTGGCAGGTCGATTCTCACCCTAGCTGTCACTGGCAGGTCAACTCTCACCCTAGCTGTCACTGGCAAGCCCCCTCTCACCCTAGCCGTCACTGGCAGGACCACTCTCATCCCAGCTGTCACTGGCAGACCCACTCTCATCCCAGCTGTCACTGGCAGGCCCACTCTCACCCTACCTCTCACTGGCAGGTCCAATCTGAACCTAGCTGTCACTGGCAGGTCGATTCTCACCCTAGCTGTCACTGGCAGGCCCAATCTTACCCTAGCTGTCACTGGCAGATCGATTCTCACCCTAGCTGTCAATGGCAGGCCCACTCTGACCCTAGCTCTCACTAGCAGGTCGGTTCTCACCCTAGCTGTCACTGGCAGGTCGATTCTCCCCCTAGATGTTACTGGCAGGTCCACTCTCCCCCTAGATGTCACTGGCAGGCCCACTCTCACCCTAGCTGTCACTGGCAGGCCCACTCTCACCCTAGCTGTCACTGGCAGGTCCACTCTGAACCTAGCTGTCACTGGCAGGCCCACTCTCATCATAGCTGTCACTAGCAGACCCACTCTGACCCTATCTGTCACTGGCAGGTCGATTCTCACCCTAGCTGTCACTGCCAGGCCCACTCTCACCCTAGCTGTCACTGGCAGGCCCGCTCTCATCCCAGCTGTCACTGGCAGGCCCACTCTCACCCTAGCTGTCACTGGCAGGCCCACGCTCACCCTAGCTGTCAGTTGCAGGTCGATTCTCACACTAGCTGTCACTGGCATGCCCACTCTGACCCTAGCTGTCACTGGCAGGTCGATTCTCACCCTTGCTGTCACAGGCATGCCCACCCTGACCCTAGCTCTCACTGGCTGGTCGATTCTCACCCCAGCTGTCACTGGCAGGACCAATCGCACCCCAGCTGTCACTGGCAGGCCCACTCTCATCCCAGCTGTCACTGGCAGTCCTACTCTCATCCTAGCTGTCACTGGCAGTTCCACTCTCACCCTAGCTGTCACTGGCAGGCCCACTATCATCCTAGCTGTCACTGGCAGGTCCATTCTCACCCTAGCTGTCACTGGCAGGGCCACTCTCATCCTAGCTGTCACTGGCAAGCCCCCTCTCACCCTAGCCGTCACTGGCAGGACCACTCTCATCCCAGCTGTCACTGGCAGACCCACTCTCATCCCAGCTGTCACTGGCAGGCCCACTCTCACCCTAGCTGTCAGTTGCAGGTCGATTCTCACACTAGCTGTCACTGGCAGGCCCACTCTGACCCTAGCTGTAACTGGCAGGTCGATTCTCACCCTAGCTGTCACAGGCATGCCCACTCTGACCCTAGCTCTCACTGGCTGGTCGATTCTCACCCCAGATGTCACTGGCAGGTCGATTCTCCCTGCTAGATGTCACTGGCAGGTCCACTCTCACCCTAGCTGTCACTGGCAGGCGCCCTCTCACTCTAGCTGTCACTGGCAGGACCAATCTCACCCCAGCTGTCACTGGCAGGCCCACTCTCATCCCAGCTGTCACTGGCAGACCTACTCTCATCCTAGCTGTCACTGGCAGTTCCACTCTCACCCTAGCTGTCACTGGCAGGCCCACTATCATCCTAGCTGTCACTGGCAGGTCCATTCTCACCCTAGCTGTCACAGGCATGCCCACTCTGACCCTAGCTCTCACTGGCTGGTCGATTCTCACCCCAGATGTCACTGGCAGGTCGATTCTCCCTGCTAGATGTCACTGGCAGGTCCACTCTCACACTAGCAGGCCCCCTCTCACTCTAGCTGTCACTGGCAGGACCAATCTCACCCCAGCTGTCACTGGCAGGCCCACTCTCATCCTAGCTGTCACTGGCAGTTCCACTCTCACCCTAGCTGGCACTGGCAGGCCCACTCTGATCCTAGCTGTCACTGGCAGGTCGGTACTCACCCTAGCTGCCACTGGCAGGCCCACTCTCACCCTAGCTGTCACTGGCAGGCCTACTCTCATCCTAACTGTCACTGTCAGGGCCACTCTCATCCCAGCTGTCACTGGCAGGCCCACTTCCATCCCAGCTGTTACTGGCAGGCCCACTCTCACCCTAGCTGTCACTGGCAGGCCCACTCTCATCCCAGCTGTCACTGGCAGGCCCACTCTCATCCTAGCTGTCACTGGCAGGTCCATTCCCACCCTAGCTGTCACTGGCAGGCCCACTCTCATCCTAGCTGTCACTGGCAGACCCACTCTGACCCTAGCTGTCACTGGCAGGTCGATTCTCACCCTAGCTGTCACTGGCAGGCGCACTCTCACCCTAGCTGTCACTGGCAGGCTCACTCTCAATTTAGCTGTCATTGGCAGGCCCATTCTCAACCTAGCTGTCACTGGCAGGCCCAATCTCACCCTAGCTGTCACTGGCAGGCCCACTCTCACCCTAGCGGTCACTGGCAGGCCCAATCTCACCCTAGCTGCCATTGGCAGGCCCACTCTCACCCTAGCTGTCACTGGCAGGCCGACTCTTACCCTAGCCGTCACTGGCAGGTCCACTCTCACCCTAGCCATCACTGGAAGACCCATTCTCCACCTAGCTGTCACTGGCAGGCCCACTCTCACCCTAGCTGTCACTGGCAGGCCCACTCTGAACCTAGCTGTCACTGGCAGGTCGATTCTCAACCTAGCTGTCACTGGAAGGCCTACTCTCACCCTAGCTGTCACTGGCAGGCCCACTCTCACCCTAGCTGTCACTGGCAGGTCGATTCTCACACAAGCTGTCACTGGCATGCCCACTGTAACCCTAGCTGTCACTGGCAGGTCGATTCTCACCCTAGCTGTCACTGGCAGGTCAACTCTCACCCTAGCTGTCACTGGCAGGCCCCCTCTCACCCTAGCTGTCACTGGCAGGACCACACTCATCCCAGCTGTCACTGGCAGGCCCACTCTCACCCTAGCTGTCACTGGCAGGCCCACTCTCATCCCAGCTGTCACTGGCAGGCCCACTTTCATCCCAGCTGTCACTGGCAGGCCCACTCTCACCCTAGCTGTCACTGGCAGGCTCACTCTCATCCCAGCTGTCACTGGCAGGCCCACTCTCATCCTAGCTGTCACTGGCAGGTCCACTCTCACCTAGATGTCACTGGCAGGCCCACTCTCATCATAGCTGTCACTAGCAGACCCACTCTGACCCTATCTGTCACTGGCAGGACGATTCTCACCCTAGCTGTCACTGGCAGGCCCACTCTCACCCTAGCTGTCACTGGCAGGCCCGCTCTCACCCTAGCTGTCGATGGCAGGCCCAATCTCACCCTAGCTGCCACTGGCAGGCCCACTCTCACCCTAGCTGTCACTGGCAGGCCCACTCTCACCCTAGCTGTCACTGGCAGGCCCACTCTCATCATAGCTGTCACTAGCAGACCCACTCTGAACCTAGCTGTCACTGGCAGGCCCACTCTCATCATAGCTGTCACTAGCAGACCCACTCTGACCCTATCTGTCACTGGCAGGTCGATTCTCACCCTAGCTGTCACTGCCAGGCCAACTCTCACCCTAGCTGTCACTGGCAGGCCCGCTCTCATCCCAGCTGTCACTGGCAGGCCCACTCTCACCCTAGCTGTCACTGGCAGGCCCACTCTCACCCTAGCTGTCAGTTGCAGGTCGATTCTCACACTAGCTGTCACTGGCAGGCCCACTCTGACCCTAGCTGTCACTGGCAGGTCGATTCTCACCCTAGCTGTCACAGGCATGCCCACCCTGACCCTAGCTATCACTGGCTGGTCGATTCTCACCCCAGCTGTCACTGGCAGGACCAATCTCACCCCAGCTGTCACTGGCAGGCCCACTCTCATCCCAGCTGTCACTGGCAGGCCTACTCTCATCCTAACTGTCACTGGCAGTTCCACTCTCTCCCTAGCTGTCACTGGCAGGCCCACTATCATCCTAGCTGTCACTGGCAGGTCCATTCTCACGCTAGCTGTCACTGGCAGGGCCACTCTCATCCTAGCTGGCACTGGCAGGTCCACTCTGATCCTAGCTGTCACTGGCAGATAGGTACTCACCCTAGCTGCAACTGGCAGGCCCACTCTTACCCTAGCTGTCACTGGCAGGCCCACTCTCATTCTAACTGTCACTGTCAGGGCCACTCTCATCCCAGCTGTCACTGGCAGGCCCACTCTCACCCTAGCTGTCACTGGCAGGCCCACTCTCATCCCAGCTGTCACTGGCAGGCCCACTCTCATCCTAGCTGTCACTGGCAGGCCCACTCTCATCCTAGCTGTCACTGGCAGGTCCACTCTCACCCTAGCTGTCACTGGCAGGCCCACTCTCATCCTAGCTGTCACTGGCAGGTCAATTCTCACCATAGCTGTCACTGGCAGGCCCACTCTCATCCTAGCTGTCACTGGCAGACCCACTCTGACCCTAGCTGTCACTGGCAGGTCGATTCTCACCCTAGCTGTCACTGGCAGGCGCACTCTCACCCTAGCTGTCACTGGCAAGCCCACTCTCAACTTAGCTCTCACTGGCAGGCCCATTCTCAACCTAGCTGTCACTGGCAGGCCCAATCTCACCCTAGCTGTCACTGGCAGGCCCACTCTCACCCTAGCGGTCACTGGCAGGCCCAATCTCACCCTAGCTGCCATTGGCAGGCCCACTCTCACCCTAGCTGTCACTGGCAGGCCGACTCTTACCCCAGCTGTCACTGGCAGGCCCGCTCTCATCCCAGCGGTCACTGGCAGGCCTACTCTCATCCTAGCTGTCACAGGCAGGTCCACTCTCACGCTAGCCATCACTGGCAGGTCCACTCTCACCCTAGCCATCACTGGAAGACCCATTCTCCACCTAGCTGTCACTGGCAGGCCCACTATCACCCTAGCTGTCACTGGCAGGCACACTCTGAACCTAGCTGTCACTGGCAGGTCGATTCTCAACCTAGCTGTCATTGGAAGGCCCACTCTCACCCTAGCTGTCACTGGCAGGCCCACTCTCACCCTAGCTGTCACTGGCAGGTCGATTCGCACACAAGCTGTCACTGGCATGCCCACTCTAACCCTAGCTGTCACTGGCAGGTCGATTCTCACCCTAGCTGTCACTGACAGGTCAACTCTCACCCTAGCTGTCACTGGCAGGCCCCCTCTCACCCTAGCTGTCACTGGCAGGACCACTCTCATCCCAGCTGTCACTGGCAGGCCCACTCTCACCCTACCTGTCACTGGCAGGCCCACTCGGAACCCAGCTGTCACTGGCAGGTCGATTCTCACCCTAGCTGTCACTGGCAGGCCCAATCTTACCCTAGCTGTCACTGGCAGGTCGATTCTCACCCTAGCTGTCAATGGCAGGCCCACTCTGACCCTAGCTCTCACTAGCAGGTCGGTTCTCACCCTAGCTGTCACTGGCAGGCCCACTCTCACCCTAGCCTTCACTGGCAGGTCCACACTCACCCTAGCTGTCACTGGCAGGCCCACTCTCACCCTAACTGTCACTGGCAGGTCCAATCTGACCCTAGCTGTCACTGGCAGTCCCATTCTGACCCTAGCTCTCACTGGTAGGTCGATTCTCACACTAGCTGTCACTGGCAGGCTCACTCTAACCCTAGCTGTCATTGGCAGGTCGATTCTCACCCTAGCTGTCACTGGCAGGTCAACTCTCACCCTAGCTGTCACTGGCAAGCCCCCTCTCACCCTAGCCATCACTGGCAGGACCACTCTCATCCCAGCTGTCACTGGCAGACCCACTCTCAACCCAGCTGTCACTGGCAGGCCCACTCTCACCCTAGCTGTCACTGGCAGGTCCAATCTGAACCTAGCTGTCACTGGCAGGTCGATTCTCACCCTAGCTGTCACTGGCAGGCCCAATCTTACCCTAGCTGTCACTGGCAGATCGATTCTCACCCTAGCTGTCAATGGCAGGCCCACTCTGACCCTAGCTCTCACTAGCAGGTCGGTTCTCACCCTAGCTGTCACTGGCAGGTCGATTCTCACCCTAGATGTTACTGGCAAGTCCACTCTCCCCCTAGATGTCACTGGCAGGCCCCCTCTCACCCTAGCTGTCACTGGCAGGCCTGCTCTCATCCTAGCTGTCACAGGCAGGTCCACTCTCACCCTAGCTGTCACTGGCAGGCCCACTCTCATCCTAGCTGTCACTGGCAGGTCCATTCTCACCCTAGCTGTCACTGCAGGCCCACTCTGACCCTAGCTGCCACTAGCAGGCCCACTCTCATCCCAGCTGTCACTGGCAGGCCCACTTTCATCCCAGCTGTCACTGGCAGGCCCACTCTCACCCTAGCTGTTACTGGCAGGCCCACTCTCATCCCAGCTGTCACTGGCAGGCCCACTCTCATCCTAGCTGCCACTGGCAGGTCCACTCTCACCTAGCTGTCACTGGCAGGCCCACTCTCATCATAGCTGTCACTAGCAGACCCACTCTGACCCTATCTGTCACTGGCAGGTCGATTCTCACCCTAGCTGTCACTGGCAGGCCCACTCTGACCCTAGCTGTCACTGGCAGTCCCATTCTGACCCTAGCTCTCACTGGTAGGTCGATTCTCACACTAGCTGTCACTGGCAGGCTCACTCTAACCCTAGCTGTCATTGGCAGGTCGATTCTCACCCTAGCTGTCACTGGCAGGTCAACTCTCACCCTAGCTGTCACTGGCAAGCCCCCTCTCACCCTAGCCATCACTGGCAGGACCACTCTCATCCCAGCTGTCACTGGCAGACCCACTCTCAACCCAGCTGTCACTGGCAGGCCCACTCTCACCCTAGCTGTCACTGGCAGGTCCAATCTGAACCTAGCTGTCACTGGCAGGTCGATTCTCACCCTAGCTGTCACTGGCAGGCCCAATCTTACCCTAGCTGTCACTGGCAGATCGATTCTCACCCTAGCTGTCAATGGCAGGCCCACTCTGACCCTAGTTCTCACTAGCAGGTCGGTTCTCACCCTAGCTGTCACTGGCAGGTCGATTCTCACCCTAGATGTTACTGGCAAGTCCACTCTCCCCCTAGATGTCACTGGCAGGCCCCCTCTCACCCTAGCTGTCACTGGCAGGACCACTCTCACCCCAGCTGTCACTGGCAGGCCCGCTCTCATCCCAGCTGTCACTGGCAGGCCTGCTCTCATACTAGCTGTCACAGGCAGGTCCACTCTCACCCTAGCTGTCACTGGCATGCCCACTCTCATCCTAGCTGTCACTGGCAGGTCCATTCTCACCCTAGCTGTCACTGCAGGCCCACTCTGACCCTAGCTGCCACTAGCAGGCCCACTCTCATCCCAGCTGTCACTGGCAGGCCCACTTTCATCCCAGCTGTCACTGGGAGGCCCACTCTCATCCTAGCTGCCACTGGCAGGTCCACTCTCACCTAGCTGTCACTGGCAGGCCCACTCTCATCATAGCTGTCACTAGCAGACCCACTCTGACCCTATCTGTCACTGGCAGGTCGATTCTCACCCTAGCTGTCACTGGCAGGCCCACTCTCACCCTAGCTGTCACTGGCAGGCCCACTCTCACCCTAGCTGTCGATGGCAGGCCCAATCTCACCCTAGCTGCCACTGGCAGGCCCACTCTCACCCTAGTTGTCACTGGCAGGCCCACTCCCACCCTAGCTGTCACTGGCAGGTCCACTCTGAACCTAGCTGTCACTGGCAGGCCCACTCTCATCATAGCTGTCACTAGCAGACCCACTCTGACCCTATCTGTCACTGGCAGGTCGATTCTCACCCTAGCAGTCACTGCCAGGCCCACTCTCACCCTAGCTGTCACTGGCAGGTCCGCTCTCATCCCAGCTGTCACTGACAGGCCCACTCTCACCCTAGCTGTCACTGGCAGGCCCACTCTCACCCTAGCTGTCAGTTGCAGGTCGATTCTCACACTAGCTGTCACTGGCAGGCCCACTCTGACCCTAGCTCTCACTGGCAGGTCGATTCTCACCCTAGCTGTCACAGGCATGCCCACTCTGACCCTAGCTCTCACTGGCTGGTCGATTCTCACCCCAGCTGTCACTGGCAGGACCAATCTCACCCCAGCTGTCACTGCAAGGCCCACTCTCATCCCAGCTGTCACTGGCAGGCCTACTCTCATCCTAGCTGTCACTGGAAGTTCCACTCTCACCCTAGCTGTCACTGGCAGGCCCACTATCATCCTAGCTGTCACTGGCAGGTCCATTCTCACCCTAGCTGTCACTGGCAGGGCCACTCTCATCCTAGCTGGCACTGGCAGGTCCACTCTGATCCTAGCTGTCACTGGCAGGTCGGTACTCACCCTTGCTGCCACTGGCAGGCACACTCTTACCCTAGCTGTCACTGGCAGGCCCACTCTCATTCTAACTGTCACTGTCAGGGCCACTCATCCCAGCTGTCACTGGCAGGCCCACCTCCATCCCAGCTGTCACTGGCAGGCCCACTCTCACCCTAGCTGTCACTGGCAGGCCCACTCTCATCCCAGCTGTCACTGGCAGGCCCACTCCCATCCTAGCTGTCACTGGCAGGCCCACTCTCATCCTAGCTGTCACTGGCAGGTCCACTCTCACCCTAGCTGTCACTGGTAGACCCACTCTCATCCTAGCTGTCACTGGCAGGTCCATTCTCACCATAGCTGTCACTGGCAGGCCCACTCTCATCCTAGCTGTCACTGGCAGACCCACTCTGACCCTAGCTGTCACTGGCAGGTCGATTCTCACCCTAGCTGTCACTGGCAGGCGCACTCTCATCCCAGCTGTCACTGGCAGGCCCACTCTCACCCTAGCTGTCACTGGCAGGCCCACTCTCACCCTAGCGGTCACTGGCAGGCCCAATCTCACCCTAGCTGCCATTGGCAGGCCCACTCTCACCCTAGCTGTCACTGGCAGGCCGACTCTTACCCCAGCTGTCACTGGCAGGCCCGCTCTCATCCCAGCGGTCACTGGCAGGCCTACTCTCATCCTAGCTGTCACAGGCAGGTCCACTCTCACGCTAGCCGTCACTGGCAGGTCCACTCTCACCCTAGACATCACTGGAAGACCCATTCTCCACCTAGCTGTCACTGGCAGGCCCACTATCACCCTAGCTGTCACTGGCAGGCACACTCTGAACCTAGCTGTCACTGGCAGGTCGATTCTCAACCTAGCTGTCACTGGAAGGCCCACTCTCACCCTAGCTGTCACTGGCAGGCCCACTCTCACCCTAGCTGTCACTGGCAGGTCGATTCTCACACAAGCTGTCACTGGCATGCTCACTCTAACCCTAGCTGTCACTGGCAGGTAGACTCTCACCGTAGCTGTCACTGGCAGGTCAACTCTCACCCTAGCTGTCACTGGCAGGCCCACTCTGACCTTAGCTGTCACTGGCAGTCCCATTCTGACCCTAGCTCTCACTGGTAGGTCGATTCTCACACTAGCTGTCACTGGCAGGCTCACTCTAACCCTAGCTGTCACTGGCAGGTCGATTCTCACCCTAGCTGTCACTGGCAGGTCAACTCTCACCCTAGCTGTCACTGGCAAGCCCCCTCTCACCCTAGCCGTCACTGGCAGGACCACTCTCATCCCAGCTGTCACTGGCAGACCCACTCTCATCCCAGCTGTCACTGGCAGGCCCACTCTCACCCTACCTCTCACTGGCAGGTCCAATCTGAACCTAGCTGTCACTGGCAGGTCGATTCTCACCCTAGCTGTCACTGGCAGGCCCAATCTTACCCTAGCTGTCACTGGCAGATCGATTCTCACACTAGCTGTCAATGGCAGGCCCACTCTGACCCTAGCTCTCACTAGCAGGTCGGTTCTCACCCTAGCTGTCACTGGCAGGTCGATTCTCACCCTAGATGTTACTGGCAGGTCCACTCTCCCCCTAGATGTCACTGGCAGGCCCACTCTCACCCTAGCTGTCACTGGCAGGCCCACTCTCACCCTAGCTGTCACTGGCAGGTCCACTCTGAACATAGCTGTCACTGGCAGGCCCACTCTCATCATAGCTGTCACTAGCAGACCCACTCTGACCCTATCTGTCACTGGCAGGTCGATTCTCACCCTAGCTGTCACTGCCAGGCCCACTCTCACCCTAGCTGTCACTGGCAGGCCCGCTCTCATCCCAGCTGTCACTGGCAGGCCCACTCTCACCCTAGCTGTCACTGGCAGGCCCACTCTCACCCTAGCTGTCAGTTGCAGGTCGATTCTCACACTAGCTGTCACTGGCATGTCCACTCTGACCCTAGCTGTCACTGGCAGGTCGATTCTCACCCTTGCTGTCACAGGCATGCCCACCCTGACCCTAGCTCTCACTGGCTGGTCGATTCTCACCCCAGCTGTCACTGGCAGGACCAATCTCACCCCAGCTGTCACTGGCAGGCCCACTATCATCCTAGCTGTCACTGGCAGGTCCATTCTCACCCTAGCTGTCACTGGCAGGGCCACTCTCATCCTAGCTGGCACTGGCAGGTCCACTCTGATCCTAGCTGTCACTGGCAGGTCGGTACTCACCCTTGCTGCCACTGGCAGGCCCACTCTTACCCTAGCTGTCACTGGCAGGCCCACTCTCATTCTAACTGTCACTGTCAGGGCCACTCATCTCAGCTGTCACTGGCAGGCCCACCTCCATCCCAGCTGTCACTGGCAGGCCCACTCTCACCCTAGCTGTCACTGGCAGGCCCACTCTCATCCCAGCTGTCACTGGCAGGCCCACTCCCATCCTAGCTGTCACTGGCAGGCCCCCTCTCATCCTAGCTGTCACTGGCAGGTCCACTCTCACCCTAGCTGTCACTGGCAGACCCACTCTCATCCTAGCTGTCACTGGCAGGTCCATTCTCACCATAGCTGTCACTGGCAGGCCCACTCTCATCCTAGCTGTCACTGGCAGACCCACTCTGACCCTAGCTGTCACTGGCAGGTCGATTCTCACCCTAGCTGTCACTGGCAGGCGCACTCTCACCCTAGCTGTCACTGGCAGGCCCACTCTCAACTTAGCTCTCACTGGCAGGCCCATTCTCAACCTAGCTGTCACTGGCAGGCCCAATTTCACCCTAGCTGTCACTGGCAGGCCCACTCTCCCCCTAGCGGTCACTGGCAGGCCCAATCTCACCCTAGCTGCCATTGGCAGGCCCACTCTTACCCCAGCTGTCACTGGCAGGCCCGCTCTCATCCTAGCGGTCACTGGCAGGCCTACTCTCATCCTAGCTGTCACAGGCAGGTCGACTCTCACGCTAGCCGTCACTGGCAGGTCCACTCTCACCCTAGCCATCACTGGAAGACCCATTCTCCACCTAGCTGTCACTGGCAGGCCCACTATCACCCTAGCTGTCACTGGCAGGCACACTCTGAACCTAGCTGTCACTGGCAGGTCGATTCTCAACCTAGCTGTCACTGGAAGGCCCACTCTCACCCTAGCTGTCACTGGCAGGCCCACTCTCACCCTAGCTATCACTGGCAGGTCGATTCTCACACAAGCTGTCACTGGCATGCCCACTCTAACCCTAGCTGTCACTGGCAGGTCGACTCTCACCGTAGCTGTCACTGGCAGGTCAACTCTCACCCTAGCTGTCACTGGCAGGCCCACTCTGACCTTAGCTGTCACTGGCAGTCCCATTCTGACCCTAGCTCTCACTGGCAGGTCGATTCTCACACTAGCTGTCACTGGCAGGCTCACTCTAACCCTAGCTGTCACTGGCAGGTCGATTCTCACCCTAGCTGCTGTCACTGGCAGGTCAACTCTCACCCTAGCTGTCACTGGCAAGCCCCCTCTCACCCTAGCCGTCACTGGCAGGACCACTCTCATCCCAGCTGTCACTGGCAGACCCACTCTCATCCCAGCTGTCACTGGCAGGCCCACTCTCACCCTACCTCTCACTGGCAGGTCCAATCTGAACCTAGCTGTCACTGGCAGGTCGATTCTCACCCTAGCTGTCACTGGCAGGCCCAATCTTACCCTAGCTGTCACTGGCAGATCGATTCTCACCCTAGCTGTCAATGGCAGGCCCACTCTGACCCTAGCTCTCACTAGCAGGTCGGTTCTCACCCTAGCTGTCACTGGCAGGTCGATTCTCCCCCTAGATGTTACTGGCAGGTGCACTCTCCCCCTAGATGTCACTGGCAGGCCCACTCTCACCCTAGCTGTCACTGGCAGGCCCACTCTTACCCTAGCTGTCACTGGCAGGTCCACTCTGAACCTAGCTGTCACTGGCAGGCCCACTCTCATCATAGCTGTCACTAGCAGACCCACTCTGACCCTATCTGTCACTGGCAGGTCGATTCTCACCCTAGCTGTCACTGCCAGGCCCACTCTCACCCTAGCTGTCACTGGCAGGCCCGCTCTCATCCCAGCTGTCACTGGCAGGCCCACTCTCACCCTAGCTGTCACTGGCAGGCCCACGCTCACCCTAGCTGTCAGTTGCAGGTCGATTCTCACACTAGCTGTCACTGGCATGCCCACTCTGACCCTAGCTGTCACTGGCAGGTCGATTCTCACCCTTGCTGTCACAGGCATGCCCACCCTGACCCTAGCTCTCACTGGCTGGTCGATTCTCACCCCAGCTGTCACTGGCAGGACCAATCGCACCCCAGCTGTCACTGGCAGGCCCACTCTCATCCCAGCTGTCACTGGCAGTCCTACTCTCATCCTAGCTGTCACTGGCAGTTCCACTCTCACCCTAGCTGTCACTGGCAGGCCCACTATCATCCTAGCTGTCACTGGCAGGTCCATTCTCACCCTAGCTGTCACTGGCAGGGCCACTCTCATCCTAGCTGTCACTGGCAAGCCCCCTCTCACCCTAGCCGTCACTGGCAGGACCACTCTCATCCCAGCTGTCACTGGCAGACCCACTCTCATCCCAGCTGTCACTGGCAGGCCCACTCTCACCCTACCTCTCACTGGCAGGTCCAATCTGAACCTAGCTGTCACTGGCAGGTCGATTCTCACCCTAGCTGTCACTGGCAGGCCCAATCTTACCCTAGCTGTCACTGGCAGATCGATTCTCACCCTAGCTGTCAATGGCAGGCCCACTCTGACCCTAGCTCTCACTAGCAGGTCGGTTCTCACCCTAGCTGTCACTGGCAGGTCCACTCTCACCCTAGCCATCACTGGAAGACCCATTCTCCACCTAGCTGTCACTGGCAGGCCCACTATCACCCTAGCTGTCACTGGCAGGCACACTCTGAACCTAGCTGTCACTGGCAGGTCGATTCTCACACAAGCTGTCACTGGCATGCTCACTCTAACCCTAGCTGTCACTGGCAGGTAGACTCTCACCGTAGCTGTCACTGGCAGGTCAACTCTCACCCTAGCTGTCACTGGCAGGCCCACTTTGACCTTAGCTGTCACTGGCAGTCCCATTCTGACCCTAGCTCTCACTGGTAGGTCGATTCTCACACTAGCTGTCACTGGCAGGCTCACTCTAACCCTAGCTGTCACTGGCAGGTCGATTCTCACCCTAGCTGTCACTGGCAGGTCAACTCTCACCCTAGCTGTCACTGGCAAGCCCCCTCTCACCCTAGCCGTCACTGGCAGGACCACTCTCATCCCAGCTGTCACTGGCAGACCCACTCTCATCCCAGCTGTCACTGGCAGGCCCACTCTCACCCTACCTCTCACTGGCAGGTCCAATCTGAACCTAGCTGTCACTGGCAGGTCGATTCTCACCCTAGCTGTCACTGGCAGGCCCAATCTTACCCTAGCTGTCACTGGCAGATCGATTCTCACCCTAGCTGTCAATGGCAGGCCCACTCTGACCCTAGCTCTCACTAGCAGGTCGGTTCTCACCCTAGCTGTCACTGGCAGGTCGATTCTCACCCTAGATGTTACTGGCAGGTCCACTCTCCCCCTAGATGTCACTGGCAGGCCCACTCTCACCCTAGCTGTCACTGGCAGGCCCACTCTCACCCTAGCTGTCACTGGCAGGTCCACTCTGAACCTAGCTGTCACTGGCAGGCCCACTCTCATCATAGCTGTCACTAGCAGACCCACTCTGACCCTATCTGTCACTGGCAGGTCGATTCTCACCCTAGCTGTCACTGCCAGGCCCACTCTCACCCTAGCTGTCACTGGCAGGCCCGCTCTCATCCCAGCTGTCACTGGCAGGCCCACTCTCACCCTAGCTGTCACTGGCAGGCCCACTCTCACCCTAGCTGTCAGTTGCAGGTCGATTCTCACACTAGCTGTCACTGGCATGCCCACTCTGACCCTAGCTGTCACTGGCAGGTCGATTCTCACCCTTGCTGTCACAGGCATGCCCACCCTGACCCTAGCTCTCACTGGCTGGTCGATTCTCACCCCAGCTGTCACTGGCAGGACCAATCTCACCCCAGCTGTCACTGGCAGGCCCACTATCATCCTAGCTGTCACTGGCAGGTCCATTCTCACCCTAGCTGTCACTGGCAGGGCCACTCTCATCCTAGCTGGCACTGGCAGGTCCACTCTGATCCTAGCTGTCACTGGCAGGTCGGTACTCACCCTTGCTGCCACTGGCAGGCCCACTCTTACCCTAGCTGTCACTGGCAGGCCCACTCTCATTCTAACTGTCACTGTCAGGGCCACTCATCTCAGCTGTCACTGGCAGGCCCACCTCCATCCCAGCTGTCACTGGCAGGCCCACTCTCACCCTAGCTGTCACTGGCAGGCCCACTCTCATCCCAGCTGTCACTGGCAGGCCCACTCCCATCCTAGCTGTCACTGGCAGGCCCACTCTCATCCTAGCTGTCACTGGCAGGTCCACTCTCACCCTAGCTGTCACTGGCAGACCCACTCTCATCCTAGCTGTCACTGGCAGGTCCATTCTCACCATAGCTGTCACTGGCAGGCCCACTCTCATCCTAGCTGTCACTGGCAGACCCACTCTGACCCTAGCTGTCACTGGCAGGTCGATTCTCACCCTAGCTGTCACTGGCAGGCGCACTCTCACCCTAGCTGTCACTGGCAGGCCCACTCTCAACTTAGCTCTCACTGGCAGGCCCATTCTCAACCTAGCTGTCACTGGCAGGCCCAATTTCACCCTAGCTGTCACTGGCAGGCCCACTCTCCCCCTAGCGGTCACTGGCAGGCCCAATCTCACCCTAGCTGCCATTGGCAGGCCCACTCTCACCCTAGCTGTCACTGGCAGGCCGACTCTTACCCCAGCTGTCACTGGCAGGCCCGCTCTCATCCTAGCGGTCACTGGCAGGCCTACTCTCATCCTAGCTGTCACAGGCAGGTCGACTCTCACGCTAGCCGTCACTGGCAGGTCCACTCTCACCCTAGCCATCACTGGAAGACCCATTCTCCACCTAGCTGTCACTGGCAGGCCCACTATCACCCTAGCTGTCACTGGCAGGCACACTCTGAAACTAGCTGTCACTGGCAGGTCGATTCTCAACCTAGGTGTCACTGGAAGGCCCACTCTCACCCTAGCTGTCACTGGCAGGCCCACTCTCACCCTAGCTGTCACTGGCAGGTCGATTCTCACACAAGCTGTCACTGGCATGCCCACTCTAACCCTAGCTGTCACTGGCAGGTCGACTCTCACCGTAGCTGTCACTGGCAGGTCAACTCTCACCCTAGCTGTCACTGGCAGGCCCACTCTGACCTTAGCTGTCACTGGCAGTCCCATTCTGACCCTAGCTCTCACTGGTAGGTCGATTCTCACACTAGCTGTCACTGGCAGGCTCACTCTAACCCTAGCTGTCACTGGCAGGTCGATTCTCACCCTAGCTGTCACTGGCAGGTCAACTCTCACCCTAGCTGTCACTGGCAAGCCCCCTCTCACCCTAGCCGTCACTGGCAGGACCACTCTCATCCCAGCTGTCACTGGCAGACCCACTCTCATCCCAGCTGTCACTGGCAGGCCCACTCTCACCCTACCTCTCACTGGCAGGTCCAATCTGAACCTAGCTGTCACTGGCAGGTCGATTCTCACCCTAGCTGTCACTGGCAGGCCCAATCTTACCCTAGCTGTCACTGGCAGATCGATTCTCACCCTAGCTGTCAATGGCAGGCCCACTCTGACCCTAGCTCTCACTAGCAGGTCGGTTCTCACCCTAGCTGTCACTGGCAGGTCGATTCTCCCCCTAGATGTTACTGGCAGGTCCACTCTCCCCCTAGATGTCACTGGCAGGCCCACTCTCACCCTAGCTGTCACTGGCAGGCCCACTCTCACCCTAGCTGTCACTGGCAGGTCCACTCTGAACCTAGCTGTCACTGGCAGGCCCACTCTCATCATAGCTGTCACTAGCAGACCCACTCTGACCCTATCTGTCACTGGCAGGTCGATTCTCACCCTAGCTGTCACTGCCAGGCCCACTCTCACCCTAGCTGTCACTGGCAGGCCCGCTCTCATCCCAGCTGTCACTGGCAGGCCCACTCTCACCCTAGCTGTCACTGGCAGGCCCACGCTCACCCTAGCTGTCAGTTGCAGGTCGATTCTCACACTAGCTGTCACTGGCATGCCCACTCTGACCCTAGCTGTCACTGGCAGGTCGATTCTCACCCTTGCTGTCACAGGCATGCCCACCCTGACCCTAGCTCTCACTGGCTGGTCGATTCTCACCCCAGCTGTCACTGGCAGGACCAATCGCACCCCAGCTGTCACTGGCAGGCCCACTCTCATCCCAGCTGTCACTGGCAGTCCTACTCTCATCCTAGCTGTCACTGGCAGTTCCACTCTCACCCTAGCTGTCACTGGCAGGCCCACTATCATCCTAGCTGTCACTGGCAGGTCCATTCTCACCCTAGCTGTCACTGGCAGGGCCACTCTCATCCTAGCTGTCACTGGCAAGCCCCCTCTCACCCTAGCCGTCACTGGCAGGACCACTCTCATCCCAGCTGTCACTGGCAGACCCACTCTCATCCCAGCTGTCACTGGCAGGCCCACTCTCACCCTACCTCTCACTGGCAGGTCCAATCTGAACCTAGCTGTCACTGGCAGGTCGATTCTCACCCTAGCTGTCACTGGCAGGCCCAATCTTACCCTAGCTGTCACTGGCAGATCGATTCTCACCCTAGCTGTCAATGGCAGGCCCACTCTGACCCTAGCTCTCACTAGCAGGTCGGTTCTCACCCTAGCTGTCACTGGCAGGTCGATTCTCCCCCTAGATGTTACTGGCAGGTCCACTCTCCCCCTAGATGTCACTGGCAGGCCCACTCTCACCCTAGCTGTCACTGGCAGGCCCACTCTCACCCTAGCTGTCACTGGCAGGTCCACTCTGAACCTAGCTGTCACTGGCAGGCCCACTCTCATCATAGCTGTCACTAGCAGACCCACTCTGACCCTATCTGTCACTGGCAGGTCGATTCTCACCCTAGCTGTCACTGCCAGGCCCACTCTCACCCTAGCTGTCACTGGCAGGCCCGCTCTCATCCCAGCTGTCACTGGCAGGCCCACTCTCACCCTAGCTGTCACTGGCAGGCCCACGCTCACCCTAGCTGTCAGTTGCAGGTCGATTCTCACACTAGCTGTCACTGGCATGCCCACTCTGACCCTAGCTGTCACTGGCAGGTCGATTCTCACCCTTGCTGTCACAGGCATGCCCACCCTGACCCTAGCTCTCACTGGCTGGTCGATTCTCACCCCAGCTGTCACTGGCAGGACCAATCGCACCCCAGCTGTCACTGGCAGGCCCACTCTCATCCCAGCTGTCACTGGCAGTCCTACTCTCATCCTAGCTGTCACTGGCAGTTCCACTCTCACCCTAGCTGTCACTGGCAGGCCCACTATCATCCTAGCTGTCACTGGCAGGTCCATTCTCACCCTAGCTGTCACTGGCAGGGCCACTCTCATCCTAGCTGTCACTGGCAAGCCCCCTCTCACCCTAGCCGTCACTGGCAGGACCACTCTCATCCCAGCTGTCACTGGCAGACCCACTCTCATCCCAGCTGTCACTGGCAGGCCCACTCTCACCCTACCTCTCACTGGCAGGTCCAATCTGAACCTAGCTGTCACTGGCAGGTCGATTCTCACCCTAGCTGTCACTGGCAGGCCCAATCTTACCCTAGCTGTCACTGGCAGATCGATTCTCACCCTAGCTGTCAATGGCAGGCCCACTCTGACCCTAGCTCTCACTAGCAGGTCGGTTCTCACCCTAGCTGTCACTGGCAGGTCCACTCTCACCCTAGCCATCACTGGAAGACCCATTCTCCACCTAGCTGTCACTGGCAGGCCCACTATCACCCTAGCTGTCACTGGCAGGCACACTCTGAACCTAGCTGTCACTGGCAGGTCGATTCTCAACCTAGCTGTCACTGGAAGGCCCACTCTCACCCTAGCTGTCACTGGCAGGC
Organism: Ambystoma mexicanum; assembly: GCF_040938575.1. NCBI lineage: Eukaryota > Metazoa > Chordata > Amphibia > Caudata > Ambystomatidae > Ambystoma > Ambystoma mexicanum. Next base: position 51,790,641 of record NC_090932.1, read on the forward strand.
CCACTCTCACCCTAGCTGTCACTGGCAGGTCGATTCTCACACAAGCTGTCACTGGCATGCTCACTCTAACCCTAGCTGTCACTGGCAGGTAGACTCTCACCGTAGCTGTCACTGGCAGGTCAACTCTCACCCTAGCTGTCACTGGCAGGCCCACTCTGACCTTAGCTGTCACTGGCAGTCCCATTCTGACCCTAGCTCTCACTGGTAGGTCGATTCTCACACTAGCTGTCACTGGCAGGCTCACTCTAACCCTAGCTGTCACTGGCAGGTCGATTCTCACCCTAGCTGTCACTGGCAGGTCAACTCTCACCCTAGCTGTCACTGGCAAGCCCCCTCTCACCCTAGCCGTCACTGGCAGGACCACTCTCATCCCAGCTGTCACTGGCAGACCCACTCTCATCCCAGCTGTCACTGGCAGGCCCACTCTCACCCTACCTCTCACTGGCAGGTCCAATCTGAACCTAGCTGTCACTGGCAGGTCGATTCTCACCCTAGCTGTCACTGGCAGGCCCAATCTTACCCTAGCTGTCACTGGCAGATCGATTCTCACCCTAGCTGTCAATGGCAGGCCCACTCTGACCCTAGCTCTCACTAGCAGGTCGGTTCTCACCCTAGCTGTCACTGGCAGGTCGATTCTCACCCTAGATGTTACTGGCAGGTCCACTCTCCCCCTAGATGTCACTGGCAGGCCCACTCTCACCCTAGCTGTCACTGGCAGGCCCACTCTCACCCTAGCTGTCACTGGCAGGTCCACTCTGAACCTAGCTGTCACTGGCAGGCCCACTCTCATCATAGCTGTCACTAGCAGACCCACTCTGACCCTATCTGTCACTGGCAGGTCGATTCTCACCCTAGCTGTCACTGCCAGGCCCACTCTCACCCTAGCTGTCACTGGCAGGCCCGCTCTCATCCCAGCTGTCACTGGCAGGCCCACTCTCACCCTAGCTGTCACTGGCAGGCCCACTCTCACCCTAGCTGTCAGTTGCAGGTCGATTCTCACACTAGCTGTCACTGGCATGCCCACTCTGACCCTAGCTGTCACTGGCAGGTCGATTCTCACCCTTGCTGTCACAGGCATGCCCACCCTGACCCTAGCTCTCACTGGCTGGTCGATTCTCACCCCAGCTGTCACTGGCAGGACCAATCTCACCCCAGCTGTCACTGGCAGGCCCACTATCATCCTAGCTGTCACTGGCAGGTCCATTCTCACCCTAGCTGTCACTGGCAGGGCCACTCTCATCCTAGCTGGCACTGGCAGGTCCACTCTGATCCTAGCTGTCACTGGCAGGTCGGTACTCACCCTTGCTGCCACTGGCAGGCCCACTCTTACCCTAGCTGTCACTGGCAGGCCCACTCTCATTCTAACTGTCACTGTCAGGGCCACTCATCTCAGCTGTCACTGGCAGGCCCACCTCCATCCCAGCTGTCACTGGCAGGCCCACTCTCACCCTAGCTGTCACTGGCAGGCCCACTCTCATCCCAGCTGTCACTGGCAGGCCCACTCCCATCCTAGCTGTCACTGGCAGGCCCACTCTCATCCTAGCTGTCACTGGCAGGTCCACTCTCACCCTAGCTGTCACTGGCAGACCCACTCTCATCCTAGCTGTCACTGGCAGGTCCATTCTCACCATAGCTGTCACTGGCAGGCCCACTCTCATCCTAGCTGTCACTGGCAGACCCACTCTGACCCTAGCTGTCACTGGCAGGTCGATTCTCACCCTAGCTGTCACTGGCAGGCGCACTCTCACCCTAGCTGTCACTGGCAGGCCCACTCTCAACTTAGCTCTCACTGGCAGGCCCATTCTCAACCTAGCTGTCACTGGCAGGCCCAATTTCACCCTAGCTGTCACTGGCAGGCCCACTCTCCCCCTAGCGGTCACTGGCAGGCCCAATCTCACCCTAGCTGCCATTGGCAGGCCCACTCTCACCCTATCTGTCACTGGCAGGCCGACTCTTACCCCAGCTGTCACTGGCAGGCCCGTTCTCATCCTAGCGGTCACTGGCAGGCCTACTCTCATCCTAGCTGTCACAGGCAGGTCGACTCTCACGCTAGCCGTCACTGGCAGGTCCACTCTCACCCTAGCCATCACTGGAATACCCATTCTCCACCTAGCTGTCACTGGCAGGCCCACTATCACCCTAGCTGTCACTGGCAGGCACACTCTGAACCTAGCTGTCACTGGCAGGTCGATTCTCAACCTAGGTGTCACTGGAAGGCCCACTCTCACCCTAGCTGTCACTGGCAGGCCCACTCTCACCCTAGCTGTCACTGGCAGGTCGATTCTCACACAAGCTGTCACTGGCATGCCCACTCTAACCCTAGCTGTCACTGGCAGGTCGACTCTCACCGTAGCTGTCACTGGCAGGTCAACTCTCACCCTAGCTGTCACTGGCAGGCCCACTCTGACCTTAGCTGTCACTGGCAGTCCCATTCTGACCCTAGCTCTCACTGGTAGGTCGATTCTCACACTAGCTGTCACTGGCAGGCTCACTCTAACCCTAGCTGTCACTGGCAGGTCGATTCTCACCCTAGCTGTCACTGGCAGGTCAACTCTCACCCTAGCTGTCACTGGCAAGCCCCCTCTCACCCTAGCCGTCACTGGCAGGACCACTCTCATCCCAGCTGTCACTGGCAGACCCACTCTCATCCCAGCTGTCACTGGCAGGCCCACTCTCACCCTACCTCTCACTGGCAGGTCCAATCTGAACCTAGCTGTCACTGGCAGGTCGATTCTCACCCTAGCTGTCACTGGCAGGCCCAATCTTACCCTAGCTGTCACTGGCAGATCGATTCTCACCCTAGCTGTCAATGGCAGGCCCACTCTGACCCTAGCTCTCACTAGCAGGTCGGTTCTCACCCTAGCTGTCACTGGCAGGTCGATTCTCCCCCTAGATGTTACTGGCAGGTCCACTCTCCCCCTAGATGTCACTGGCAGGCCCACTCTCACCCTAGCTGTCACTGGCAGGCCCACTCTCACCCTAGCTGTCACTGGCAGGTCCACTCTGAACCTAGCTGTCACTGGCAGGCCCACTCTCATCATAGCTGTCACTAGCAGACCCACTCTGACCCTATCTGTCACTGGCAGGTCGATTCTCACCCTAGCTGTCACTGCCAGGCCCACTCTCACCCTAGCTGTCACTGGCAGGCCCGCTCTCATCCCAGCTGTCACTGGCAGGCCCACTCTCACCCTAGCTGTCACTGGCAGGCCCACGCTCACCCTAGCTGTCAGTTGCAGGTCGATTCTCACACTAGCTGTCACTGGCATGCCCACTCTGACCCTAGCTGTCACTGGCAGGTCGATTCTCACCCTTGCTGTCACAGGCATGCCCACCCTGACCCTAGCTCTCACTGGCTGGTCGATTCTCACCCCAGCTGTCACTGGCAGGACCAATCGCACCCCAGCTGTCACTGGCAGGCCCACTCTCATCCCAGCTGTCACTGGCAGCCCTACTCTCATCCTAGCTGTCACTGGCAGTTCCACTCTCACCCTAGCTGTCACTGGCAGGCCCACTATCATCCTAGCTGTCACTGGCAGGTCCATTCTCACCCTAGCTGTCACTGGCAGGGCCACTCTCATCCTAGCTGTCACTGGCAAGCCCCCTCTCACCCTAGCCGTCACTGGCAGGACCACTCTCATCCCAGCTGTCACTGGCAGACCCACTCTCATCCCAGCTGTCACTGGCAGGCCCACTCTCACCCTACCTCTCACTGGCAGGTCCAATCTGAACCTAGCTGTCACTGGCAGGTCGATTCTCACCCTAGCTGTCACTGGCAGGCCCAATCTTACCCTAGCTGTCACTGGCAGATCGATTCTCACCCTAGCTGTCAATGGCAGGCCCACTCTGACCCTAGCTCTCACTAGCAGGTCGGTTCTCACCCTAGCTGTCACTGGCAGGTCGATTCTCACCCTAGATGTTACTGGCAGGTCCACTCTCCCCCTAGATGTCACTGGCAGGCCCACTCTCACCCTAGCTGTCACTGGCAGGCCCACTCTCACCCTAGCTGTCACTGGCAGGTCCACTCTGAACCTAGCTGTCACTGGCAGGCCCACTCTCATCATAGCTGTCACTAGCAGACCCACTCTGACCCTATCTGTCACTGGCAGGTCGATTCTCACCCTAGCTGTCACTGCCAGGCCCACTCTCACCCTAGCTGTCACTGGCAGGCCCGCTCTCATCCCAGCTGTCACTGGCAGGCCCACTCTCACCCTAGCTGTCACTGGCAGGCCCACTCTCACCCTAGCTGTCAGTTGCAGGTCGATTCTCACACTAGCTGTCACTGGCATGCCCACTCTGACCCTAGCTGTCACTGGCAGGTCGATTCTCACCCTTGCTGTCACAGGCATGCCCACCCTGACCCTAGCTCTCACTGGCTGGTCGATTCTCACCCCAGCTGTCACTGGCAGGACCAATCTCACCCCAGCTGTCACTGGCAGGCCCACTCTCATCCCAGCTGTCACTGGCAGGCCTACTCTCATCCTAGCTGTCACTGGCAGTTCCACTCTCACCCTAGCTGTCACTGGCAGGCCCACTATCATCCTAGCTGTCACTGGCAGGTCCATTCTCACCCTAGCTGTCACTGGCAGGGCCACTCTCATCCTAGCTGGCACTGGCAGGCCCACTTTGATCCTAGCTGTCACTGGCAGGTCGGTACTCACCCTAGCTGCCACTGGCAGGACCACTCTCACCCTAGCTGTCACTGGCAGGCCCACTCTCATCCCAGCTGTCACTGGCAGGCCCACTCTCATCCTAGATGTCACTGGCAGGCCCACTCTCATCCTAGCTGTCACTGGCAGGTCCACTCTCACCCTAGCTGTCACTGGCAGGCCCACTCTCATCCTAGCTGTCACTGGCAGGTCAGTTCTCACCATAGCTGTCACTGGCAGGCCCACACTCATCCTAGCTGTCACTGGCAGACCCACTCTGACCCTAGCTGTCACTGGCAGGTCGATTCTCACCCTAGCTGTCACTGGCAGGCGCACTCTCACCCTAGCTGTCACTGGCAAGCCCACTCTCAACTTAGCTCTCACTGGCAGGCCCATTCTCAACCTAGCTGTCACTGGCAGGCCCAATCTCACCCTAGCTGTCACTGGCAGGCCCACTCTCACCCTAGCGGTCACTGGCAGGCCCAATCTCACCCTAGCTGCCATTGGCAGGCCCACTCTCACCCTAGCTGTCACTGGCAGGCCGACTCTTACCCCAGCTGTCACTGGCAGGCCCGCTCTCATCCCAGCGGTCACTGGCAGGCCTACTCTCATCCTAGCTGTCACAGGCAGGTCCACTCTCACGCTAGCCATCACTGGCAGGTCCACTCTCACCCTAGCCATCACTGGAAGACCCATTCTCCACCTAGCTGTCACTGGCAGGCCCACTATCACCCTAGCTGTCACTGGCAGGCACACTTTGAACCTAGCTGTCACTGGCAGGTCGATTCTCAACCTAGCTGTCACTGGAAGGCCCACTCTCACCCTAGCTGTCACAGGCAGGCCCACTCTCACCCTAGCTGTCACTGGCAGGTCGATTCGCACACAAGCTGTCACTGGCATGCCCACTCTAACCCTAGCTGTCACTGGCAGGTCGATTCTCACCCTAGCTGTCACTGGCAGGTCAACTCTCACCCTAGCTGTCACTGGCAGGCCCCCTCTCACCCTAGCTGTCACTGGCAGGACCACTCTCATCCCAGCTGTTACTGGCAGGCCCACTCTCACCCTAGCTGTCACTGGCAGGCCCACTCGGAACCCAGCTGTCACTGGCAGGTCGATTCTCACCCTAGCTGTCACTGGCAGGCCCAATCTTACCCTAGCTGTCACTGGCAGGTCGATTCTCACCCTAGCTGCCACTGGCAGGCCCACTCTTACCCTAGCTGTCACTGTCAGGGCCACTCTCATCCCAGCTGTCACTGGCAGGCCCACTCTCATCCCAGCTGTCACTGGCAGGCCCACTCTCATCCTAGATGTCACTGGCAGGCCCACTCTCATCCTAGCTGTCACTGGCAGGTCCACTCTCACCCTAGCTGTCACTGGCAGGCCCACTCTCATCCTAGCTGTCACTGGCAGGTCAATTCTCACCATAGCTGTCACTGGCAGGCCCACTCTCATCCTAGCTGTCACTGGCAGACCCACTCTGACCCTAGCTGTCACTGGCAGGTCGATTCTCACCCTAGCTGTCACTGGCAGGCGCACTCTCACCCTAGCTGTCACTGGCAAGCCCACTCTCAACTTAGCTCTCACTGGCAGGCCCATTCTCAACCTAGCTGCCACTGGCAGGCCCAATCTCACCCTAGCTGTCACTAGCAGGCCCACTCTCACCCTAGCGGTCACTGGCAGGCCCAATCTCACCCTAGCTGCCATTGGCAGGCCCACTCTCACCCTAGCTGTCACTGGCATGCCGACTCTTACCCCAGCTGTCACTGGCAGGCCCGCTCTCATCCCAGCGGTCACTGGCAGGCCTACTCTCATCCTAGCTGTCACAGGCAGGTCCACTCTCACGCTAGCCATCCCTGGCAGGTCCACTCTCACCCTAGCCATCACTGGAAGACCCATTCTCCACCTAGCTGTCACTGGCAGGCCCACTATCACCCTAGCTGTCACTGGCAGGCACACTTTGAACCTAGCTGTCACTGGCAGGTCGATTCTCAACCTAGCTGTCACTGGAAGGCCCACTCTCACCCTAGCTGTCACTGGCAGGCCCACTCTCACCCTAGCTGTCACTGGCAGGTCGATTCGCACACAAGCTGTCACTGGCATGCCCACTCTAACCCTAGCTGTCACTGGCAGGTCGATTCTCACCCTAGCTGTCACTGGCAGGTCAACTCTCACCCTAGCTGTCACTGGCAGGCCCCCTCTCACCCTAGCTGTCACTGGCAGGACCACTCTCATCCCAGCTGTTACTGGCAGGCCCACTCTCACCCTAGCTGTCACTGGCAGGCCCACTCGGAACCCAGCTGTCACTGGCAGGTCGATTCTCAACCTAGCTGTCACTGGCAGGCCCAATCTTACCCTAGCTGTCACTGGCAGGTCGATTCTCACCCTAGCTGTCAATGGCAGGCCCACTCTGACCCTAGCTCTCACTAGCAGGTCGGTTCTCACCCTAGCTGTCACTGGCAGGCCCACTCTTACCCTAGCCTTCACTGGCAGGTCCACACTCACCCTAGCTGTCACTGGCAGGCCCACTCTCACCCTAACTGTCACTGGCAGGTCCAATCTGAACCTAGCTGTCACTGGCAGGTCGATTCTCACCCTAGCTGTCACTGGCAGGCCCACTCTGACCCTAGCTGTCACTGGCAGTCCCATTCTGACCCTAGCTCTCACTGGTAGGTCGATTCTCACACTAGCTGTCACTGGCAGGCTCACTCTAACCCTAGCTGTCACTGGCAGGTCGATTCTCACCCTAGCTGTCACTGGCAGGTCAACTCTCACCCTAGCTGTCACTGGCAAGCCCCCTCTCACCCTAGCTGTCACTGGCAGGACCACTCTCATCCCAGCTGTCACTGGCAGACCCACTCTCATCCCAGCTGTCACTGGCAGGCCCACTCTCACCCTAGCTGTCACTGGCAGGTCCAATCTGAACCTAGCTGTCACTGGCAGGTCGATTCTCACCCTAGCTGTCACTGGCAGGCCCAATCTTACCCTAGCTGTCACTGGCAGATCGATTCTCACCCTAGCTGTCAATGGCAGGCCCACTCTGACCCTAGCTCTCACTAGCAGGTCGGTTCTCACCCTAGCTGTCACTGGCAGGTCGATTCTCACCGTAGATGTTACTGGCAAGTCCACTCTCCCCCTAGATGTCACTGGCAGGCCCCCTCTCACCCTAGCTGTCACTGGCAGGACCACTCTCACCCCAGCTGTCACTGGCAGGCCTGCTCTCATCCCAGCTGTCACTGGCAGGCCTACTCTCATCCTAGCTGTCACAGGCAGGTCCACTCTCACCCTAGCTGTCACTGGCAGGCCCACTCTCATCCTAGCTGTCACTGGCAGGTCCATTCTCACCCTAGCTGTCACTGCAGGCCCACTCTGACCCTAGCTGCCACTAGCAGGCCCACTCTCATCCCAGCTGTCACTGGCAGGCCCACTTTCATCCCAGCTGTCACTGGCAGGCCCACTCTCACCCTAGCTGTCACTGGCAAGCCCACTCTCATCCCAGCTGTCACTGGCAGGCCCACTCTCATCCTAGCTGCCACTGGCAGGTCCACTCTCACCTAGCTGTCACTGGCAGGCCCACTCTCATCATAGCTGTCACTAGCAGACCTACTCTGACCCTATCTGTCACTGGCAGGTCGATTCTCACCCTAGCTGTCACTGGCAGGCCCACTCTCACCCTAGCTGTCACTGGCAGGCCCGCTCTCACCCTAGCTGTCGATGGCAGGCCCAATCTCACCCTAGCTGCCACTGGCAGGCCCACTCTCACCCTAGCTGTCACTGGCAGGCGCACTCTCACCCTAGCTGTCACTGGCAGGCCCACTCTCACCCTAGCTGTCACTGGCAGGTCCACTCTGAACCTAGCTGTCACTGGCAGGCCCACTCTCATCATAGCTGTCACTAGCAGACCCACTCTGACCCTATCTGTCACTGGCAGGTCGATTCTCACCGTAGCTGTCACTGCCAGGCCCACTCTCACCCTAGCTGTCACTGGCAGGTCCGCTCTCATCCCAGCTGTCACTGGCAGGCCCACTCTCACCCTAGCTGTCACTGGCAGGCCCACTCTCACCCTAGCTGTCAGTTGCAGGTCGATTCTCACACTAGCTGTCACTGGCAGGCCCACTCTGACCCTAGCTGTCACTGGCAGGTCGTTTCTCACCCTAGCTGTCACAGGCATGCCCACTCTGACCCTAGCTCTCACTGGCTGGTCGATTCTCACCCCAGCTGTCACTGGCAGGACCAATCTCACCCCAGCTGTCACTGGCAGGCTCACTCTCATCCCAGCTGTCACTGGCAGGCCTACTCTCATCCTAGCTGTCACTGGCAGTTCCACTCTCACCCTAGCTGTCACTGGCAGGCCCACTATCATCCTAGCTGTCACTGGCAGGTCCATTCTCACCCTAGCTGTCACTGGCAGGGCCACTCTCATCCTAGCTGGCACTGGCAGGTCCACTCTGATCCTAGCTGTCACTGGCAGGTCGGTACTCACCCTAGCTGCCACTGGCAGGCCCACTCTTACCCTAGCTGTCACTGGCAGGCCCACTCTCATTCTAACTGTCACTGTCAGGGCCACTCATCCCAGCTGTCACTGGCAGGCCCACTTCCATCCCAGCTGTCACTGGCAGGCCCACTCTCACCCTAGCTGTCACTGGCAGGCCCACTCTCATCCCAGCTGTCACTGGCAGGCCCACTCTCATCCTAGCTGTCACTGGCAGGCCTACTCTCATCCTAGCTGTCACAGGCAGGTCCACTCTCACGCTAGCCATCACTGGCAGGTCCACTCTCACCCTAGCCATCACTAGAAGACCCATTCTCCACCTAGCTGTCACTGGCAGGCCCACTATCACCCTAGCTGTCACTGGCAGGCACACTTTGAACCTAGCTGTCACTGGCAGGTCGATTCTCAACCTAGCTGTCACTGGAAGGCCCACTCTCACCCTAGCTGTCACTGGCAGGCCCACTCTCACCCTAGCTGTCACTGGCAGGTCGATTCGCACACAAGCTGTCACTGGCATGCCCACTCTAACCCTAGCTGTCACTGGCAGGTCGATTCTCACCCTAGCTGTCACTGGCAGGTAAACTCTCACCCTAGCTGTCACTGGCAGGCCCCCTCTCACCCTAGCTGTCACTGGCAGGACCACTCTCATCCCAGCTGTTACTGGCAGGCCCACTCTCACCCTAGCTGTCACTGGCAGGCCCACTCGGAACCCAGCTGTCACTGGCAGGTCGATTCTCACCCTAGCTGTCACTGGCAGGCCCAATCTTACCCTAGCTGTCACTGGCAGGTCGATTCTCACCCTAGCTGCCACTGGCAGGCCCACTCTTACCCTAGCTGTCACTGTCAGGGCCACTCTCATCCCAGCTGTCACTGGCAGGCCCACTTCCATCCCAGCTGTCACTGGCAGGACCACTCTCACCCTAGCTGTCACTGGCAGGCCCACTCTCATCCCAGCTGTCACTGGCAGGCCCACTATCATCCTAGATGTCACTGGCAGGCCCACTCTCATCCTAGCTGTCACTGGCAGGTCCACTCTCACCCTAGCTGTCACTGGCAGGCCCACTCTCATCCTAGCTGTCACTGGCAGGTCAATTCTCACCATAGCTGTCACTGGCAGGCCCACTCTCATCCTAGCTGTCACTGGCAGACCCACTCTGACCCTAGCTGTCACTGGCAGGTCGATTCTCACCCTAGCTGTCACTGGCAGGCGCACTCTCACCCTAGCTGTCACTGGCAAGCCCACTCTCAACTTAGCTCTCACTGGCAGGCCCATTCTCAACCTAGCTGTCACTGGCAGGCCCAATCTCACCCTAGCTGTCACTGGCAGGCCCACTCTCACCCTAGCGGTCACTGGCAGGCCCAATCTCACCCTAGCTGCCATTGGCAGGCCCACTCTCACCCTAGCTGTCACTGGCAGGCCGACTCTTACCCCAGCTGTCACTGGCAGGCCCGCTCTCATCCCAGCGGTCACTGGCAGGCCTACTCTCATCCTAGCTGTCACAGGCAGGTCCACTCTCACGCTAGCCATCACTGGCAGGTCCACTCTCACCCTAGCCATCACTGGAAGACCCATTTTCCACCTAGCTGTCACTGGCAGGCCCACTATCACCCTAGCTGTCACTGGCAGGCACACTTTGAACCTAGCTGTCACTGGCAGGTCGATTCTCAACCTAGCTGTCACTGGAAGGCTCACTCTCACCCTAGCTGTCACTGGCAGGCCCACTCTCACCCTAGCTGTCACTGGCAGGTCGATTCGCACACAAGCTGTCACTGGCATGCCCACTCTAACCCTAGCTGTCACTGGCAGGTCGATTCTCACCCTAGCTGTCACTGGCAGGTCAACTCTCACCCTAGCTGTCACTGGCAGGCCCCCTCTCACCCTAGCTGTCACTGGCAGGACGACTCTCATCCCAGCTGTCACTGGCAGGTCGATTCTCACCCTAGCTGTCACTGGCAGGCCCAATCTTACCCTAGCTGTCACTGGCAGGTCGATTCTCACCCTAGCTGCCACTGGCAGGCCCACTCTTACCCTAGCTGTCACTGTCAGGGCCACTCTCATCCCAGCTGTCACTGGCAGGCCCACTTCCATCCCAGCTGTCACTGGCAGGACCACTCTCACCCTAGCTGTCACTGGCAGGCCCACTCTCATCCCAGCTGTCACTGGCAGGCCCACTATCATCCTAGATGTCACTGGCAGGCCCACTCTCATCCTAGCTGTCACTGGCAGGTCCACTCTCACCCTAGCTGTCACTGGCAGGCCCACTCTCATCCTAGCTGTCACTGGCAGGTCAATTCTCACCATAGCTGTCACTGGCAGGCCCACTCTCATCCTAGCTGTCACTGGCAGACCCACTCTGACCCTAGCTGTCACTGGCAGGTCGATTCTCACCCTAGCTGTCACTGGCAGGCGCACTCTCACCCTAGCTGTCACTGGCAAGCCCACTCTCAACTTAGCTCTCACTGGCAGGCCCATTCTCAACCTAGCTGTCACTGGCAGGCCCAATCTCACCCTAGCTGTCACTGGCAGGCCCACTCTCACCCTAGCGGTCACTGGCAGGCCCAATCTCACCCTAGCTGCCATTGGCAGGCCCACTCTCACCCTAGCTGTCACTGGCAGGCCGACTCTTACCCCAGCTGTCACTGGCAGGCCCGCTCTCATCCCAGCGGTCACTGGCAGGCCTACTCTCATCCTAGCTGTCACAGGCAGGTCCACTCTCACGCTAGCCATCACTGGCAGGTCCACTCTCACCCTAGCCATCACTGGAAGACCCATTTTCCACCTAGCTGTCACTGGCAGGCCCACTATCACCCTAGCTGTCACTGGCAGGCACACTTTGAACCTAGCTGTCACTGGCAGGTCGATTCTCAACCTAGCTGTCACTGGAAGGCCCACTCTCACCCTAGCTGTCACTGGCAGGCCCACTCTCACCCTAGCTGTCACTGGCAGGTCGATTCGCACACAAGCTGTCACTGGCATGCCCACTCTAACCCTAGCTGTCACTGGCAGGTCGATTCTCACCCTAGCTGTCACTGGCAGGTCAACTCTCACCCTAGCTGTCACTGGCAGGCCCCCTCTCACCCTAGCTGTCACTGGCAGGACGACTCTCATCCCAGCTGTTACTGGCAGGCCCACTCTCACCCTAGCTGTCACTGGCAGGCCCACTCGGAACCCAGCTGTCACTGGCAGGTCGATTCTCACCCTAGCTGTCACTGGCAGGCCCAATCTTACCCTAGCTCTCACTAGCAGGTCGGTTCTCACCCTAGCTGTCACTGGCAGGCCCACTCTCACCCTAGCCTTCACTGGCAGGTCCACACTCACCCTAGCTGTCACTGGCAGGCCCACTCTCACCCTAACTGTCACTGGCAGGTCCAATCTGAACCTAGCTGTCACTGGCAGGTCGATTCTCACCCTAGCTGTCACTGGCAGGCCCACTCTGACCCTAGCTGTCACTGGCAGTCCCATTCTGACCCTATCTCTCACTGGTAGGTCGATTCTCACACTAGCTGTCACTGGCAGGCTCACTCTAACCCTAGCTGTCACTGGCAGGTCGATTCTCACCCTAGCTGTCACTGCAGGTCAACTCTCACCCTAGCTGTCACTGGCAAGCCCCCTCTCACCCTAGCTGTCACTGGCAGGAGCACTCTCATCCCAGCTGTCACTGGCAGACCCACTCTCATCCCAGCTGTCACTGGCAGGCCCACTCTCACCCTAGCTGTCACTGGCAGGTCCAATCTGAACCTAGCTGTCACTGGCAGGTCGATTCTCACCCTAGCTGTCACTGGCAGGCCCAATCTTACCCTAGCTGTCACTGGCAGATCGATTCTCACCCTAGCTGTCAATGGCAGGCCCACTCTGACCCTAGCTCTCACTAGCAGGTCGGTTCTCACCCTAGCTGTCACTGGCAGGTCGATTCTCACCGTAGATGTTACTGGCAAGTCTACTCTCCCCCTAGATGTCACTGGCAGGCCCCCTCTCACCCTAGCTGTCACTGGCAGGACCACTCTCACCCCAGCTGTCGCTGGCAGGCCTGCTCTCATCCCAGCTGTCACTGGCAGGCCTACTCTCATCCTAGCTGTCACAGGCAGGTCCACTCTCACCCTAGCTGTCACTGGCAGGCCCAGTCTCATCCTAGCTGTCACTGGCAGGTCCATTCTCACCCTAGCTGTCACTGCAGGCCCACTCTGACCCTAGCTGCCACTAGCAGGCCCACTCTCATCCCAGCTGTCACTGGCAGGCCCACTTTCATCCCAGCTGTCACTGGCAGGCCCACTCTCACCCTAGCTGTCACTGGCAAGCCCACTCTCATCCCAGCTGTCACTGGCAGGCCCACTCTCATCCTAGCTGCCACTGGCAGGTCCACTCTCAACCTAGCTGTCGCTGCCAGGCCCACTCTCATCATAGCTGTCACTAGCAGACCTACTCTGACCCTATCTGTCACTGGCAGGTCGATTCACACCCTAGCTGTCACTGGCAGGCCCACTCTCACCCTAGCTGTCACTGGCAGGCCTGCTCTCACCCTAGCTGTCGATGGCAGGCCCAATCTCACCCTAGCTGCCACTGGCAGGCCCACTCTCACCCTAGCTGTCACTGGCAGGCGCACTCTCACCCTAGCTGTCACTGGCAGGCCCACTCTCACCCTAGCTGTCACTGGCAGGTCCACTCTGAACCTAGCTGTCACTGGCAGGCCCACTCTCATCATAGCTGTCACTAGCAGACCCACTCTGACCCTATCTGTCACTGGCAGGTCGATTCTCACCCTAGCTGTCACTGCCAGGCCCACTCTCACCCTAGCTGTCACTGGCAGGTCCGCTCTCATCCCAGCTGTCACTGGCAGGCCCACTCTCACCCTAGCTGTCACTGGCAGGCCCACTCTCACCCTAGCTGTCAGTTGCAGGTCGATTCTCACACTAGCTGTCACTGGCAGGCCCACTCTGACCCTAGCTGTCACTGGCAGGTCGATTCTCACCCTAGCTGTCACAGGCATGCCCACTCTGACCCTAGCTCTCACTGGCTGGTCGATTCTCACCCCAGCTGTCACTGGCAGGACCAATCTCACCCCAGCTGTCACTGGCAGGCTCACTCTCATCCCAGCTGTCACTGGCAGGCCTACTCTCATCCTAGCTGTCACTGGCAGTTCCACTCTCACCCTAGCTGTCACTGGCAGGCCCACTATCATCCTCGCTGTCACTGGCAGGTCCATTCTCACCCTAGCTGTCACTGGCAGGGCCACTCTCATCCTAGCTGGCACTGGCAGGTCCACTCTGATCCTAGCTGTCACTGGCAGGTCGGTACTCATCCTAGCTGCCACTGGCAGGCCCACTCTTACCCTAGCTGTCACTGGCAGGCCCACTCTCATTCTAACTGTCACTGTCAGGGCCACTCATCCCAGCTGTCACTGGCAGGCCCACTTCCATCCCAGCTGTCACTGGCAGGCCCACTCTCACCCTAGCTGTCACTGGCAGGCCCACTCTCATCCCAGCTGTCACTGGCAGGCCCACTCTCATCCTAGCTGTCACTGGCAGGCCCACTCTCATCCTAGCTGTCACTGGCAGGTCCACTCTCACCCTAGCTGTCACTGGCAGACCCACTCTCATCCTAGCTGTCACTGGCAGGTCCATTCTCACCATAGCTGTCACTGGCAGGCCCACTCTCATCCTAGCTGTCACTGGCAGACCCACTCTGACCCTAGCTGTCACTGGCAGGTCGATTCTCACCCTAGCTGTCACTGGCAGGCGCACTCTCACCCTAGCTGTCACTGGCAGGCCCACTCTCAACTTAGCTCTCACTGGCAGGCCCATTCTCAACCTAGCTGTCACTGGCAGGCCCAATTTCACCCTAGCTGTCACTGGCAGGCCCACTCTCACCCTAGCGGTCACTGGCAGGCCCAATCTCACCCTAGCTGCCATTGGCAGGCCCACTCTCACCCTAGCTGTCACTGGCAGGCCGACTCTTACCCCAGCTGTCACTGGCAGGCCCGCTCTCATCCCAGCGGTCACTGGCAGGCCTGCTCTCATCCTAGCTGTCACAGGCAGGTCCACTCTCACGCTAGCCATCACTGGCAGGTCCACTCTCACCCTAGCCATCACTGGAAGACCCATTCTCCACCTAGCTGTCACTGGCAGGCCCACTATCACCTTAGCTGTCACTGGCAGGCACACTCTGAACCTAGCTGTCACTGGCAGGTCGATTCTCAACCTAGCTGTCACTGGAAGGCCCACTCTCACCCTAGCTGTCACTGGCAGACCCACTCTCACCCTAGCTGTCACTGGCAGGTCGATTCTCACACAAGCTGTCACTGGCATGCCCACTCTAACCCTAGCTGTCACTGGCAGGTCGATTCTCACCCTAGCTGTCACTGGCAGGTCAACTCTCACCCTAGCTGTCACTGGCAGGCCCCCTCTCACCCTAGCTGTCACTGGCAGGACCACTCTCATCCCAGCTGTCACTGGCAGGCCCACTCTCACCCTAGCTGTCACTGGCAGGCCCACTCGGAACCCAGCTGTCACTGGCAGGTCGATTCTCACCCTAGCTGTCACTGGCAGGCCCAATCTTACCCTAGCTGTCACTGGCAGGTCGATTCTCACCCTAGCTGTCAATGGCAGGCCCGCTCTGACCCTAGCTCTCACTAGCAGGTCGGTTCTCACCCTAGCTGTCACTGGCAGGCCCACTCTCACCCTAGCCGCCACTGGCAGGTCCACACTCACCCTAGCTGTCATTGGTAGGCCAACTCTCACCCTAGCTGTCACTGGCAGGTCCAATCTGAACCTAGCTGTCACTGGCAGGTCGATTCTCACCCTAGCTGTCACTGGCAGGCCCACTCTGACCCTAGCTGTCACTGGCAGTCCCATTCTGACCCTAGCTCTCACTGGTAGGTCGATTCTCACACTAGCTGTCACTGGCAGGCTCACTCTAACCCTAGCTGTCACTGGCAGGTCGATTCTCACCCTAGCTGTCACTGGCAGGTCAACTCTCACCCTAGCTGACACTGGCAAGCCCCCTCTCACCCTAGCCGTCACTGGCAGGACCACTCTCATCCCAGCTGTCACTGGCAGACCCACTCTCATCCCAGCTGTCACTGACAGGCCCACTCTCACCCTAGCTGTCACTGGCAGGCCCACTCTCAACCTAGCTGTCAGTTGCAGGTCGATTCTCACACTAGCTGTCACTGGCAGGTCGATTCTCACCCTAGCTGTCACAGGCATGCCCACTCTGACCCTAGCTCTCACTGGCTGGTCGATTCTCACCCCAGATGTCACTGGCAGGTCGATTCTCCCTGCTAGATGTCACTGGCAGGTCCACTCTCACCCTAGCTGTCACTGGCAGGCCCCCTCTCACTCTAGCTGTCACTGGCAGGACCAATCTCACCCCAGCTGTCACTGGCAGGCCCACTCTCATCCCAGCGGTCACTGGCAGGCCTACTCTCATCCTAGCTGTCACAGGCAGGTCCACTCTCACGCTAGCCATCACTGGCAGGTCCACTCTCACCCTAGCCATCACTGGAAGACCCATTCTCCACCTAGCTGTCACTGGCAGGCCCATTATCACCCTAGCTGTCACTGGCAGGCACACTCTGAACCTAGCTGTCACTGGCAGGTCGATTCTCAACCTAGCTGTCACTGGAAGGCCCACTCTCACCCTAGCTGTCACTGGCAGGCCCACTCTCACCCTAGCTGTCACTGGCAGGTCGATTCTCACACAAGCTGTCACTGGCATGCCCACTCTAACCCTAGCTGTCACTGGCAGGTCGATTCTCACCCTAGCTGTCACTGGCAGGTCAACTCTCACCCTAGCTATCACTGGCAGGCCCCCTCTCACCCTAGCTGTCACTGGCAGGACCACTCTCATCCCAGCTGTCACTGGCAGGCCCACTCTCACCCTAGCTGTCACTGGCAGGCCCACTCGGAACCCAGCTGTCACTGGCAGGTCGATTCTCACCCTAGCTGTCACTGGCAGGCCCAATCTTACCCTAGCTGTCACTGGCAGGTCGATTCTCACCCTAGCTGTCAATGGCAGGCCCGCTCTGACCCTAGCTCTCACTAGCAGGTCGGTTCTCACCCTAGCTGTCACTGGCAGGCCCACTCTCACCCTAGCCGTCACTGGCAGGTCCACACTCACCCTAGCTGTCACTGTCAGACCCACTCTCACCCTAGCTGTCACTGGCAGGTCCAATCTGAACCTAGCTGTCACTGGCAGGTCGATTCTCACCCTAGCTGTCACTGGCAGGCCCACTCTGACCCTAGCTGTCACTGGCAGTCCCATTCTGACCCTAGCTCTCACTGGTAGGTCGATTCTCACACTAGCTGTCACTGGCAGGCTCACTCTAACCCTAGCTGTCACTGGCAGGTCGATTCTCACCCTAGCTGTCACTGGCAGGTCAACTCTCACCCTAGCTGTCACTGACAAACCCCCTCTCACCCTAGCCGTCACTGGCAGGACCACTCTCATCCCAGCTGTCACTGGCAGACCCACTCTCAACCCAGCTGTCACTGGCAGGCCCACTCTCACCCTAGCTGTCACTGGCAGGCCCACTCTCACCCTAGCTGTCAGTTGCAGGTCGATTCTCACACTAGCTGTCACTGGCAGGTCGATTCTCACCCTAGCTGTCACAGGCATGCCCACTCTGACCCTAGCTCTCACTGGCTGGTCGATTCTCACCCCAGATGTCACTGGCAGGTCGATCCTCCCTGCTAGATGTCACTGGCAGGTCCACTCTCAACCTAGCAGTCACTGGCAGGCCCCTCTCACTCTAGCTGTCACTGGCAGGACCAATCTCACCCCAGCTGTCACTGGCAGGCCCACTCTCATCCCAGCTGTCACTGGCAGGCCTACTCTCATCCTAGCTGTCACTGGCAGTTCCACTCTCACCCTAGCTGTCACTGGCAGGCCCACTATCATCCTAGCTGTCACTGGCAGGTCCATTCTCACCCTAGCTGTCACTGGCAGGGCCACTCTCATCCTAGCTGGCACTGGCAGGCCCACTCTGATCCTAGCTGTCACTGGCAGGTCGGTACTCACCCTAGCTGCCACTGGCAGGCCCACTCTCACCCTAGCAGTCACTGGCAGGCCTTCTCTCATCCTAACTGTCACTGTCAGGGCCACTCTCATCCCAGCTGTCACTGGCAGGCCCACTTCCATCGCAGCTGTCACTGGCAGGTCGATTCTCACACAAGCTGTCACTGGCATGCCCACTCTAACCCTAGCTGTCACTGGCAGGTCGATTCTCACCCTAGCTGTCACTGGCAGACCTACTCTGACCCTAGCTGTCACTGGCAGGTCGATTCTCAACCTAGCTGTCACTGGCAGGCACACTCTCACCCTAGCTGTCACTGGCAGGCCCACTCTCAACTTAGCTGTCACTGGCAGGCCCATTCTCAACCTAGCTGTCACTGGCAGGCCCAATCTCACCCTAGCTGTCACTGGCAGGCCCACTCTCACCCTAGCGGTCACTGGCAGGCCCAATCTCACCCTAGCTGTCACTGGCAGGCCGACTCTTACCCTAGCCGTCACTGGCAGGTCCACTCTCACCCTAGCCATCACTGGAAGTCCCATTCCCCACCTAGCTGTCACTGGCAGGCCCACTCTGAACCTAGATGTCACTGGCAGGTCGATTCTCAACCTAGCTGTCACTGGAAGGCCCACTCTCACCCTAGCTGTCACTGGCAGGCCCACTCTCACCCTAGCTGTCACTGGCAGGTCGATTCTCACAGAAGCTGTCACTGGCATGCCCACTCTAACCCTAGCTGTCACTGGCAGGTCGATTCTCACCCTAGCTGTCACTGGCAGGTCAACTCTCACCCTAGCTGTCACTGGCAGGTCCCCTCTCACCCTAGCTGTCACTGGCAGGACCACTCTCATCCCAGCTGTCACTGGCAGGCCCACTCTCACCCTAGCTGTCACTGGCAGGCCCACTCGGAACACAGCTGTCACTGCAGGTCGATTCTCAACCTAGCTGTCACTGGCAGGCCCAATCTTACCCTAGCTGTCACTGGCAGATCGATTCTCACCCTAGATGTTACTGGCAGGTCCACTCTCCCCCTAGATGTCACTGGCAGTCCCCCTCTCACCCCAGCTGTCACTGGCAGGCCCGCTCTCATCCCAGCGGTCACTGGCAGGCCTACTCTCATCCTAGCTGTCACAGGCAGGTCCATTCTCACCCTAGCTGTCACTGCAGGCCCATTCTGACCCTAGCTGCCACTAGCAGGCCCACTCTCATCCCAGCTGTCACTGGCAGGCCCACTTTCATCCCAGCTGTCACTGGTAGGCCCACTCTCACCCTAGCTGTCACCGGCAGGCCCACTCTCATCCCAGCTGTCACTGGCAGGCCCACTCTCATCCTAGCTGTCACTGGCAGGTCCACTCTCACCCTAGCTGTCACTGGCAGGCCCACTCTCACCCTAGCTGTCACTGGCAGGCCCACTCTCACCCTAGCTGTCGATGGCAGGCCCAATCTCACCCTAGCTGTCACTGGCAGACCCACTCTCACCCTAGCTGTCACTGGCAGGTCCACTCTGAACCTAGCTGTCACTGGCAGGCCAACTCTCATCATAGCTGTCACTAGCAGACCCACTCTGACCCTATCTGTCACTGGCAGGTCGATTATCACCCTAGCTGTCACTGGCAGGCCCACGCTCACCCTAGCTGTCACTGGCAGGCCCGCTCTCATCCCAGCTGTCACTGGCAGGCCCACTCTCACCCTAGCTGTCACTGGCAGGCCCACTCTCACCCTAGCTGTCAGTTGCAGGTTGATTCTCACACTAGCTGTCACTGGCAGGTCAACTCTCATCCTAGCTGTCACTGGCAGGTCGATTCTCACACAAGCTGTCACTGGCATGCCCACTCTAACCCTAGCTGTCACTGGCAGGTCGATTCTCACCCTAGCTGTCACTGGCAGGTCAACTCTCACCCTAGCTGTCACTGGCAGGCCCCCTCTCACCCTAGCTGTCACTGGCAGGACCACTCTCATCCCAGCTGTCACTGGCAGGCCCACTCTCACCCTAGCTGTCACTGGCAGGCCCACTCTGACCCTAGCTGTCACTGGCAGGTCGATTCTCACCCTAGCTGTCAGAGGCATGCCCACTCTGACCCTAGCTCCCACTGGCTGGTCGATTCTCACCCAGCTGTCACTGGCAGGACCAATCTCACCCCAGCTGTCACTGGCAGGCCCACTCTCATCCCAGCTGTCACTGGCAGGCCTACTCTCATCCTAGCTGTCACTGGCAGTTCCACTCTCACCCTAGCTGTCACTGGCAGGCCCACTATCATCCTAGCTGTCACTGGCAGGTCCATTCTCACCCTAGCTGTCACTGGCAGGGCCACTCTCATCCTAGCTGGCCCTGGCAGGCCCACTCTGATCCTAGCTGTCACTGGCAGGCCCACTCTCATCCTAACTGTCACTGTCAGGGCCACTCTCATCCCAGCTGTCACTGGCAGGCCCACTTCCATCCCAGCTGTCACTGGCAGGCCCACTCTCACCCTAGCTGTCACTGGCAAGCCCACTGTCATCCCAGCTGTCACTGGCAGGCCCACTCTCATCCTAGCTGTCACTGGCAGGCCCACTCTCATCCTAGCTGTCACTGGCAGGTCCACTCTCACCCTAGCTGTCACTGGCAGGCCCACTCTCATCCTAGCTGTCACTGGCAGGTCGATTCTCACACAAGCTGTCACTGGCATGCCCACTCTAACCCTAGCTGTCACTGGCAGGTCGATTCTCACCCTAGCTGTCACTGGCAGACCTACTCTGACCCTAGCTGTCACTGGCAGGTCGATTCTCAACCTAGCTGTCACTGGCAGGCACACTCTCACCCTAGCTGTCACTGGCAGGCCCACTCTCAACTTAGCTGTCACTGGCAGGCCCATTCTCAACCTAGCTGTCACTGGCAGGCCCAATCTCACCCTAGCTGTCACTGGCAGGCCCACTCTCACCCTAGCGGTCACTGGCAGGCCCAATCTCACCCTAGCTGCCATTGGCAGGCCCACTCTCACCCTAGCTGTCACTGGCAGGCCGACTCTTACCCTAGCCGTCACTGGCAGGTCCACTCTCACCCTAGCCATCACTGGAAGTCCCATTCCCCACCTAGCTGTCACTGGCAGGCCCACTCTGAACCTAGATGTCACTGGCAGGTCGATTCTCAACCTAGCTGTCACAGGAAGGCCCACTCTCACCCTAGCTGTCACTGGCAGGCCCACTCTCACCCTAGCTGTCACTGGCAGGTCGATTCTCACAGAAGCTGTCACTGGCATGCCCACTCTAACCCTAGCTGTCACTGGCAGGTCGATTCTCACCCTAGCTGTCACTGGCAGGTCAACTCTCACCCTAGCTGTCACTGGCAGGTCCCCTCTCACCCTAGCTGTCACTGGCAGGACCACTCTCATCCCAGCTGTCACTGGCAGGCCCACTCTCACCCTAGCTGTCACTGGCAGGCCCACTCGGAACACAGCTGTCACTGCAGGTCGATTCTCAACCTAGCTGTCACTGGCAGGCCCAATCTTACCCTAGCTGTCACTGGCAGATCGATTCTCACCCTAGATGTTACTGGCAGATCCACTCTCCCCCTAGATGTCACTGGCAGGCCCCCTCTCACCCCAGCTGTCACTGGCAGGCCCGCTCTCATCCCAGCGGTCACTGGCAGGCCTACTCTCATCCTAGCTGTCACAGGCAGGTCCACTCTCACCCTAGCTGTCACTGGCAGGCCCACTCTCATCCTAGCTGTCACTGGCAGGTCCACTCTGACCCTAGCTGTCACTGCAGGCCCATTCTGACCCTAGCTGCCACTAGCAGGCCCACTCTCATCCCAGCTGTCACTGGCAGGCCCACTTTCATCCCAGCTGTCACTGGTAGGCCCACTCTCACCCTAGCTGTCACCGGCAGGCCCACTCTCATCCCAGCTGTCACTGGCAGGCCCACTCTCATCCTAGCTGTCACTGGCAGGTCCACTCTCACCCTAGCTGTCACTGGCAGGCCCACTCTCACCCTAGCTGTCACTGGCAGGCCCACTCTCACCCTAGCTGTCGATGGCAGGCCCAATCTCACCCTAGCTGTCACTGGCAGACCCACTCTCACCCTAGCTGTCACTGGCAGGTCCACTCTGAACCTAGCTGTCACTGGCAGGCCAACTCTCATCATAGCTGTCACTAGCAGACCCACTCTGACCCTATCTGTCACTGGCAGGTCGATTATCACCCTAGCTGTCACTGGCAGGCCCACGCTCACCCTAGCTGTCACTGGCAGGCCCGCTCTCATCCCAGCTGTCACTGGCAGGCCCACTCTCACCCTAGCTGTCACTGGCAGGCCCACTCTCACCCTAGCTGTCAGTTGCAGGTCGATTCTCACACTAGCTGTCACTGGCAGGCCCACTCTGACCCTAGCTGTCACTGGCAGGTCGATTCTCACCCTAGCTGTCACAGGCATGCCCACTCTGACCCTAGCTCTCACTGGCTGGTCGATTCTCACCCCAGCTGTCACTGGCAGGACCAATCTCACCCCAGCTGTCACTGCAAGGCCCACTCTCATCCCAGCTGTCACTGGCAGGCCTACTCTCATCCTAGCTGTCACTGGAAGTTCCACTCTCACCCTAGCTGTCACTGGCAGGCCCACTATCATCCTAGCTGTCACTGGCAGGTCCATTCTCACCCTAGCTGTCACTGGCAGGGCCACTCTCATCCTAGCTGGCACTGGCAGGTCCCCTCTCACCCTAGCTGTCACTGGCAGGACCACTCTCATCCCAGCTGTCACTGGCAGGCCCACTCTCACCCTAGCTGTCACTGGCAGGCCCACTCGGAACACAGCTGTCACTGCAGGTCGATTCTCAACCTAGCTGTCACTGGCAGGCCCAATCTTACCCTAGCTGTCACTGGCAGATCGATTCTCACCCTAGATGTTACTGGCAGATCCACTCTCCCCCTAGATGTCACTGGCAGGCCCCCTCTCACCCCAGCTGTCACTGGCAGGCCCGCTCTCATCCCAGCGGTCACTGGCAGGCCTACTCTCATCCTAGCTGTCACAGGCAGGTCCACTCTCACCCTAGCTGTCACTGGCAGGCCCACTCTCACCCTAGCGGTCACTGGCAGGCCCAATCTCACCCTAGCTGCCATTGGCAGGCCCACTCTCACCCTAGCTGTCACTGGCAGGCCGACTCTTACCCTAGCCGTCACTGGCAGGTCCACTCTCACCCTAGCCATCACTGGAAGTCCCATTCCCCACCTAGCTGTCACTGGCAGGCCCACTCTGAACCTAGATGTCACTGGCAGGTCGATTCTCAACCTAGCTGTCACTGGAAGGCCCACTCTCACCCTAGCTGTCACTGGCAGGCCCACTCTCACCCTAGCTGTCACTGGCAGGTCGATTCTCACAGAAGCTGTCACTGGCATGCCCACTCTAACCCTAGCTGTCACTGGCAGGTCGATTCTCACCCTAGCTGTCACTGGCAGGTCAACTCTCACCCTAGCTGTCACTGGCAGGTCCCCTCTCACCCTAGCTGTCACTGGCAGGACCACTCTCATCCCAGCTGTCACTGGCAGGCCCACTCTCACCCTAGCTGTCACTGGCAGGCCCACTCGGAACACAGCTGTCACTGCAGGTCGATTCTCAACCTAGCTGTCACTGGCAGGCCCAATCTTACCCTAGCTGTCACTGGCAGATCGATTCTCACCCTAGATGTTACTGGCAGATCCACTCTCCCCCTAGATGTCACTGGCAGGCCCCCTCTCACCCCAGCTGTCACTGGCAGGCCCGCTCTCATCCCAGCGGTCACTGGCAGGCCTACTCTCATCCTAGCTGTCACAGGCAGGTCCACTCTCACCCTAGCTGTCACTGGCAGGCCCACTCTCATCCTAGCTGTCACTGGCAGGTCCACTCTGACCCTAGCTGTCACTGCAGGCCCATTCTGACCCTAGCTGCCACTAGCAGGCCCACTCTCATCCCAGCTGTCACTGGCAGGCCCACTTTCATCCCAGCTGTCACTGGTAGGCCCACTCTCACCCTAGCTGTCACCGGCAGGCCCACTCTCATCCCAGCTGTCACTGGCAGGCCCACTCTCATCCTAGCTGTCACTGGCAGGTCCACTCTCACCCTAGCTGTCACTGGCAGGCCCACTCTCACCCTAGCTGTCACTGGCAGGCCCACTCTCACCCTAGCTGTCGATGGCAGGCCCAATCTCACCCTAGCTGTCACTGGCAGACCCACTCTCACCCTAGCTGTCACTGGCAGGTCCACTCTGAACCTAGCTGTCACTGGCAGGCCAACTCTCATCATAGCTGTCACTAGCAGACCCACTCTGACCCTATCTGTCACTGGCAGGTCGATTATCACCCTAGCTGTCACTGGCAGGCCCACGCTCACCCTAGCTGTCACTGGCAGGCCCGCTCTCATCCCAGCTGTCACTGGCAGGCCCACTCTCACCCTAGCTGTCACTGGCAGGCCCACTCTCACCCTAGCTGTCAGTTGCAGGTCGATTCTCACACTAGCTGTCACTGGCAGGTCAACTCTCACCCTAGCTGTCACTGGCAGGTCGATTCTCACACAAGCTGTCACTGGCATGCCCACTCTAACCCTAGCTGTCACTGGCAGGTCGATTCTCACCCTAGCTGTCACTGGCAGGTCAACTCTCACCCTAGCTGTCACTGGCAGGCCCCCTCTCACCCTAGCTGTCACTGGCAGGACCACTCTCATCCCAGCTGTCACTGGCAGGCCCACTCTCAACCTAGCTGTCACTGGCAGGCCCACTCTGACCCTAGCTGTCACTGGCAGGTCGATTCTCACCCTAGCTGTCAGAGGCATGCCCACTCTGACCCTAGCTCCCACTGGCTGGTCGATTCTCACCCAGCTGTCACTGGCAGGACCAATCTCACCCCAGCTGTCACTGGCAGGCCCACTCTCATCCCAGCTGTCACTGGCAGGCCTACTCTCATCCTAGCTGTCACTGGCAGTTCCACTCTCACCCTAGCTGTCACTGGCAGGCCCACTATCATCCTAGCTGTCACTGGCAGGTCCATTCTCACCCTAGCTGTCACTGGCAGGGCCATTCTCATCCTAGCTGGCCCTGGCAGGCCCACTCTGATCCTAGCTGTCACTGGCAGGCCCACTCTCATCCTAACTGTCACTGTCAGGGCCACTCTCATCCCAGCTGTCACTGGCAGGCCCACTTCCATCCCAGCTGTCACTGGCAGGCCCACTCTCACCCTAGCTGTCACTGGCAAGCCCACTGTCATCCCAGCTGTCACTGGCAGGCCCACTCTCATCCTAGCTGTCACTGGCAGGCCCACTCTCATCCTAGCTGTCACTGGCAGGTCCACTCTCACCCTAGCTGTCACTGGCAGGCCCACTCTGATCCTAGCTGTCACTGGCAGGTCCATTCTAACCCTAGCTGTCACTGGCAGGCCCACTCTCATCCTAGCTGTCACTGGCAGACCCACTCTGACCCTAGCTGTCACTGGATGGTCGATTCTCACCCTAGCTGTCACTGGCAGGCGCACTCTCACCCTAGCTGTCACTGGCAGGCCCACTCTCAACTTAGCTGTCACTGGCAGGCCCATTCTCAACCTAGCTGTCACTGGCCGGCCCAATCTCACCCTAGCTGTCACTGGCAGGCCCACTCTCACCCTAGCGGTCACTGGCAGGCCCAATCTCACCCTAGCTGCCATTGGCAGGCCCACTCTCACCCTAGCTGTCACTGGCAGGCCGACTCTTACCCTAGCCATCACTGGCAGGTCCACTCTCACCCTAGCCATCACTGGAAGACCCATTCTCCACCTAGCTGTCACTGGCAGGCCCACTCTCACCCTAGCTGTCACTGGCAGGCCCACTCTGAACCTAGCTGTCACTGGCAGGTCGATTCTCAACCTAGCTGTCACTGGAAGGCCCACTCTCACCCTAGCTGTCACTGGCAGGTCGATTCTCACACAAGCTGTCACTGGCATGCCCACTCTAACCCTAGCTGTCACTGGCAGGTCGATTATCACCCTAGCTGTCACTGGCAGGTCAACTCTCACCCTAGCTGTCACTGGCAGGCCCCCTCTCACCCTAGCTGTCACTGGCAGGACCACTCTCATCCCAGCTGTCACTGGCAGGCCCACTCTCACCCTAGCTGTCACTGGAAGGCCCACTCGGAACCCAGCTGTCACTGGCAGGTCGATTCTCACCCTAGCTGTCACTGGCAGGCCCAATCTTACCCTAGCTGTCACTGGCAGGTCGATTATCACCCTAGCTGTCACTGGCAGGTCAACTCTCACCCTAGCTGTCACTGGCAGGCCCCCTCTCACCCTAGCTGTCACTGGCAGGACCACTCTCATCCCAGCTGTCACTGGCAGGCCCACTCTCACCCTAGCTGTCACTGGCAGGCCCACTCGGAACCCAGCTGTCACTGCCAGGTCGATTCTCACCCTAGCTGTCACTGGCAGGCCCAATCTTACCCTAGCTGTCACTGGCAGGTCGATTCTCACCCTAGCTGTCACTGGCAGGCCCAATCTTACCCTAGCTGTCACTGGCAGGTCGATTCTCACCCTAGCTGTCACTGGCAGGTCCACCCTCCCCCTAGATGTCACTGGCAGGCCCCCTCTCACCCTAGCTGTCACTGGCAGGACCACTCTCACCCCAGCTGTCACTGGCAGGCCCGCTCTCATCCCAGCGGTCACTGGCAGGCCTACTCTCATCCTAGCTGTCACAGGCAGGTCCACTCTCACCCTAGCTGTCACTGGCAGGCCCACTCTCATCCTAGCTGTCACTGGCAGGTCCATTCTCACCCTAGCTGTCACTGGCAGGGCCACTCTCATCCTAGCTGTCACTGGCAGGCCCACTCTCATCCTAGCTGTCACTGGCAGGTTGGTTCTCACCCTAGCTGTCACTGCAGGCCCACTCTGACCCTAGCTGCCACTAGCAGGCCCACTCTCATCCCAGCTGTCACTGGCAGGCCCACTTTCATCCCAGCTGTCACTGGCAGGCCCACTCTCACCCTAGCTGTCACTGGCAGGCCCACTCTCATCCCAGCTGTCACTGGCAGGCCCACTCTCATCCTAGCTGTCACTGGCAGGTCCATTCTCACCCTAGCTGTCACTGGCAGGCCCACTCTCATCATAGCTGTCACTGGCAGGCCCGCTCTCACCCTAGCTGTCGATGGCAGGCCCAATCTCACCCTAGCTGCCACTGGCAGGCCCACTCTCACCCTAGCTGTCACTGGCAGGCCCACTCTCACCCTAGCTGTCACTGGCAGGCTCACTCTCACCCTAACGGTCACTGGCAGGTCCACACTCACCCTAGCTGTCACTGGCAGGCCCACTCTCACCCTAGCTGTCACTGGCAGGTCCACTCTGAACCTAGCTATCACTGGCAGGTCGATTCTCATCCTAGCTGTCACTGGCAGGCCCACTCTGACCCTAGGTGTCACTGGCAGTCCCATTCTGACCCTAGCTCTCACTGGTAGGTCGATTCTCACACTAGCTGTCACTGGCAGGCTCACTCTAACCCTAGCTGTCACTGGCAGGTCGATTCTCGCCCTAGCTGTCACTGGCAGGTCAACTCTCACCCTAGCTGTCACTGGCAAGCCCCCTCTCACCCTAGCCATCACTGGCAGGACCACTCTCATCCCAGCTGTCACTGGCAGACCCACTCTCATCCCAGCTGTCACTGGCAGGCCCACTCTCACCCTAGCTGTCACTGGCAGGCCCACTCTCACCCTAGCTGTCAGTTGCAGGTGGATTCTCACACTAGCTGTCACTGGCAGGCCCACTCTGACCCTAACTGTCACTGGCAGGTCGATTCTCACCCTAGCTGTCACAGGCATGCCCACTCTGACCCTAGCTCTCACTGGCTGGTCGTTTCTCATCCCAGCTGTCACTGGCAGGTCGATTCTCCCTGCTAGATGTCACTGGCAGGTGGTCCACTCTCACCCTAGCTGTCACTGGCAGGCTCCCTCTCACCCTAGCTGTCGATGGCAGGCCCAATCTCACCCTAGCTGCCACTGGCAGGCCCACTCTCACCCTAGCTGTCACTGGCAGGCCCACTCTCACCCTAGCTGTCACTGGCAGGCCCACTCTCACCCTAACCGTCACTGGCAGGTCCACACTCACCCTAGCTGTCACTGGCAGGCCCACTCTCACCCTAGCTGTCACTGGCAGGTCCACTCTGAACATAGCTATCACTGGCAGGTCGATTCTCACCCTAGCTGTCACTGGCAGGCCTACTCTGACCCTAGCTGTCACTGGCAGTCCCATTCTGACCCTAGCTCTCACTGGTAGGTCGATTCTCACACTAGCTGTCACTGGCAGGCTCACTCTAACCCTAGCTGTCACTGGCAGGTCGATTCTCGCCCTAGCTGTCACTGGCAGGTCAACTCTCACCCTAGCTGTCACTGGCAAGCCCCCTCTCACCCTAGCCATCACTGGCAGGACCACTCTCATTCCAGCTGTCACTGGCAGACCCACTCTCATCCCAGCTGTCACTGGCAGGCCCACTCTCACCCTAGCTGTCACTGGCAGGCCCACTCTCACCCTAGCTGTCAGTTGCAGGTGGATTCTCACACTAGCTGTCACTGGCAGGCCCACTCTGACCCTAACTGTCACTGGCAGGTCGATTCTCACCCTAGCTGTCACAGGCATGCCCCCTCTGACCCTAGCTCTCACTGGCTGGTCGTTTCTCACCCCAGCTGTCACTGGCAGGTCGATTCTCCCTGCTAGATGTCACTGGCAGGTGGACCACTCTCACCCTAGCTGTCACTGGCAGGCTCCCTCTCACCCTAGCTGTCACTGGCAGGACCAATCTCACCCCAGCTGTCACTGGCAGGCCCACTCTAATCCCAGCTGTCACTGGCAGGCCTACTCTCATCCTAGCTGTCACTGGCAGTTCCACTCTCACCCTAGCTGTCACTGGCAGGCCCACTATCATCCTAGCTGTCACTGGCAGGTCCATTCTCACCCTAGCTGTCACTGGCAGGGCCACTCTCATCCTAGCTGGCACTGGCAGGCCCACTCTGATCCTAGCTGTCACTGGCAGGTCGGTACTCACCCTAGCTGCCACTGGCAGGCCCACTCTCACCCTAGCTGTCACTGGCAGGCCCACTCTCATCCTAACTGTCACTGTCAGGGCCACTCTCATCCTATCTGTCACTGGCAGGCCCACTCTGACCCCAGCTGTCACTGGCAGGTCGATTCCCACCCTAGCTGTCACTGGCAGGCCCAATCTGACCCTAGCTGCCACTGGCAGGCCCACTCTCACCCTAGCTGTCACTAGCTGGCCCACTCTCACCCTAGCTCTCACTGGCAGGCCCACTTTCACCCTAGCTGTCACTGGCAGGCCCACTATCATCCTAGCTGTCACTGGCAGGTCCATTCTCACCCTAGCTGTCACTGGCAGGGCCACTCTCATCCTAGCTGGCACTGGCAGGCCCACTCTGATCCTAGCTGTCACTGGCAGGTCGGTACTCACCCTAGCTGCCACTGGCAGGCCCACTCTCACCCTAGCTGTCACTGGCAGGCTCACTCTCATCCTAACTGTCACTGTCAGGGCCACTCTCATCCTATCTGTCACTGGCAGGCCCACTCTGACCCCAGCTGTCACTGGCAGGTCGATTCTCACCCTAGCTGCCACTGGCAGGCCCACTCTGACCCCAGTTGCCACTGGCAGGCCCACTCCCACCCTACCTGTCACTGGCAGGCCCACTCTCACCCTAGCTGTCACTGGCAGGCCCGCTCTGAACCTAGCAGTCACTGGCAGGTCGATTCTCACCCTAGCTGTCACTGGCAGGCCCACTCTGACCCAGCTGTCACTGGCAGTCCCATTCTGACCCTAGCTCTCACTGGCAGGTCGATTCTCACACTAGCTGTCACTGGCAGATCGATTATCACCCTAGCTGTCACTAGCTGGTCCACTCTCACCCTAGCTCTCACTGACAGGCACACTCTCACCCTAGCTGTCACTGGCAGGTCGATTCTCACCCTATCTGCCACTGGCAGGCCCACTCTGACCCCAGCTGCCACTGGCAGGCACACTCTCACCCTAGCTGTCACTGGCAGGCCCACTCTCACCCTAGCTGTCACTGGCAGGCCCACTCTGAACATAGCTGTCACTGGCAGGTCGATTCTCACCCTAGCTGTCACTGGCAGGCCCATTCTGACCCTAGCTCTCACTGGCAGGTCGATTCTCACACTAGCTGTTAATGGCAGTCTCACTCTCACCCTAGCTGTCACTGGCAGGTCGATTCTCACCCTAGCTGTCACTGGCAGGTCAACACTCACCATAGCTGTCACTGGCAGGCCCCCTCTCACCCTAGCCATCACTGGCAGGACCACTCTCATCCCAGCTGTCATTGGCAGGCCCACTCTCATCCCAGCTGTCACTGGCAGGCCCACTCTCACCCTAGCTGTCACTGGCAGGTCGATTCTCACCCTAGCTGCCACTGGCAGGCCCACTCTGACCCCAGCTGCCACTGGCAGGCCCACTCTCACCCTAGCTGTCACTTGCAGGTCCACTCTCACCCTACCTGTCACTGGCAGACCTACTATCATCCTAACTGTCACTGGCAGGCCAACACTCACCCTAGCTGTCACTGGCAGGTCCACTCTTACCCTAGCTGTCACTGGCAGGTCCATTCTCACCCTAGCTGCTCAGACCACTGTCACAGAAGCTTAGCTGCCCAAGGCAGGGCCCTTGTCACCATAGCATCTCTGATAGGTTCACTCTCACCACAGCCACTACCTAGAGGTCCACTTTTGTTCATATTAACCCATGTCAGGTCAATGCGCAGCATAGTAGAACTCGCCCGCCTCGCTATCACCATTGACGCCAATGGCATCTCCACTTTCACAACAGCATACCCTGGCTAACCTACTGTGACCACACCTGCCCCTGGCAAGCGCACGCTGTCACCGTAGCATCCACGGAATGCCCTGTTTCAACGTAGCAGCCACAGGCAGCCCATTCTCATGAAAACAGTAGTGAAAGGTGAACTCACTCCATGCGTCTCTCGAGCCCCTCGTGCATACATTCTGTTCATCCACAGCCGTGAACGGTGCACTCACTCCATGCGTCTCTCGAGCCCCTCGTGCATGCTTCTGTACATTCACAGCAGTGAAAGGTGAACTCACTCCATGCGTCTCTCGAGCTCCTCATGCATGCATTCTGTAAATTCACAGCCGTGAAAGGTGAACTCACTCCATGCATCTCCGAACCCCTCATGCATGCATTCTGTACACCCACAGCCGTGAAAGGTGAACTCGCACCATGCTATATATACACAGTAGTGAAAGGTGAGCTCACACCATGCGCCCCCTTATGCCGCTCGTGCATGCATGCTGTGCATCGACAGCCATGAAAGGTAAACTACACCATGCACCTCACAAGCCCCTTGTGCATGCATGCTGTACATCCACAGCCTTGAAGGGTGAAATCAGACCATGCACTTCTTAAGCTCCTTGTGCATGCATTCTGTGCATCCACAGCCATGAAAGGTAAACTA
Organism: Ambystoma mexicanum; assembly: GCF_040938575.1. Taxonomy (NCBI): domain Eukaryota; kingdom Metazoa; phylum Chordata; class Amphibia; order Caudata; family Ambystomatidae; genus Ambystoma; species Ambystoma mexicanum. The sequence continues at coordinate 51,822,219 of NC_090932.1, forward strand.
CACCATGAACCTCACAAGCCCCTTGTCCATTCATGCTGCACATCTACAGCCGTGAAAGGTGAATTCACACCATGCACCTCTCAAGCCCCTCGTGCATGCATCCTGAACATCCACAGCCAGGAAAGGTGAACTCATACCATGAGCCTCTCGTGCCCTTCATGCATGCATGCTATATATACACAGTCATGAAAGTTGAGCTCACGCCATGCACCCCCTTATGCCGCTCGTGCATGCATGCTGTGCATCCATAGCCATGAAAGGTAAACTACACCATGCACCTCACAAGACCCTTGTCCATTCATGCTGCACATCTACTGCTGTGAACGGTGAACTCACAGAATGCACTTTGTGAGCCCCTCGTGCATGCACGGTGTACAACCACAGCCATGAAAGGTGAATGCATACATGCTGTACATCCACAACTGTGAAAGGTGAACTCACACATTGCGCCTCATGAGCCCCTCGTGCATGCATGCTGTAAATCCACAGCTATGAAAGTTGAAATCACACTCTGAGCTCCAGTTCTTTACAGTTGAAGTTGGTTTGGTCTGCAACCCTTTTTTCATTGATCTGATTACATTTTGCCATCCTCCGCTGCATTTTTCTACTCTTTTCCCTCTGTGAGTGTCCACTCCCGCCAATTTCTTGGTGTGGCTTTATCCTGCCCAACCCCCAACCTCCCCGTGAGCTCCTGATTGGGTTCTGCAGACCCATTTCAGACACACCTCCCAAGGCAGCCCCCCTGCCTGGGCAACCACTGGCTCAGGGCCACAAGGCAAAGGGCAGCTCCTGAAGAATCAGCTCCAGTCCGTGTTTGTCTGTGTTTGCCTGAGAAGCCAGCCACCATTAACCAGCAGCGACTGATAAGGGGAGAAATGTAGCCTGAGCAGGGCCTATTACTGCTCTTCAATAAAACCCGACCACTCGTATTACCTTCTAGAACATAGATAATTTCTGTCAGTCGTCATATTTTGCATTTAACCCATCTGTGTTAGTGAGCCATGTCCTGCATTTAGCACATCTGTGTTAGTGAGCCATGTCCTGCATTTAGCACATCTGTGTTAGTGAGCCATGTCCTGCATTTAACTCATATGTGTTAGTGAGCCATGTCCTGCATTTAGCCCATCTGTGTTAGTGAGCCATGTCCTGCATTTAGCCCATCTGTGTAACTGAGCAATATCTCACTTTTAGCCCATTTGTGTCAGTGACCCAAATCTTGCATTCAACCCATTTGTGTCAGTGAGCCATATCTTGCATCTAGCACATCTGTGTTTGTGAGCCATATCTTGCAGTTAGCCCCCGGCCCGGGCAACCACCGGCTCAGGGCCACAAGGCAAAGGGCAGCTCCTGAAGAATCAGCTCCAGTCCATGTCTGTCCGTGTTTGCCTGAGAAGCCAGCCGCCATTAACCAGCAGCGACTGATAAGGTAAATGGTGCCTGAGCAGGGCCTGTAGCCATTACTGCACTTCAGTAAAACCCCACCACTCGTATTGCCTTCTAGAACATAGATCATTCCTGTCAGTTCGTCATATCTTGCATTTAGCACATCTGTGTTTGAGAGCTTTATCTTGCAGTTAACACATCTGTATAAGTGGACCACATCTTGCAGTTAACCCATCTGTATTAGTGAGCCATATCTTACATTTAGCCCATCTGTGTTTGCGAGCCATATCTTGCAGTTAACCCAACTGTATTAGGGAGCCATATCTTGCATTAACCCCATCTTTGTTAGTGAGCCATAACTCACATTTAGCCCATTTGTGTCAGTGAGCAAAATCCTGCGGTTAGACCATAAGTGTCAGTGAGCAATATCTCACATTTAGCCCATCTGTGTCAGTGAACCAAATCTTAAAGTCAACCCATCTGTTTTAGTGAGCTATACCTCACATTTAGCCTATTTGTGTCAGTTAGCCAAATCCTGCATTCATCCCATCTGTGTCAGTGAGCAATATCTCGCATTTAGCCCATTTGTGACAGTGAGCCAAATCTTGCATTTAGCCCATCTGTGCTAGGGAGCAATATCTCGCATTTAGCCCATTTGTATTAGTGAGCCAAATCATGCATTTATCCCATCTGTGTTAGTAAGCCATACCTCGCATTTAGCCCATTTGTGTCAGTGAGCCAAATCTTGCATTTATCCCATCTGTGTCAGTGAGCAATATCTCGCATTTAGCTCATTTGTGTCAGTGAGCCAAACCTTGGATTTAGCCCATCTGTGATACGGAGCAATATCTTGCATTTAGCCCATTTGTATTAGTGAGCCAAATCGTGCATTTAGCCCATCTGTGTTAGTGAGCAACATCTTGCATTTAGCCCATTTGTATTAGTGAGTCAAATTTTGCATTTATCCCATCAGTGTTAGGTAGCAATATCTCACATTTAGCCCACTTGTACTAGTGGGCCATATCTCACAGGGACGGACCGCGGGGCACAGGGAACATATTACCCTCGGAGGAACCTGTGGGGGTGGTAATTGCTGCACACCAGAATGTTTGACAGTGGAAGGGATATGGGCTGCAGTAAGTCAGAACAGCGGGGCTAAGAAAGGTACTGCCACCAATTTACCCTACAAAAACTCACCCTTCTGCATACACCTTCTCAAAATCTGAACTAAACACAACCATACCTTTAGAGCACAACAAACCGCACGCACTTCACAACACCACCACAACAATCAAACAAACCACACATATCCTCACCCAACATCACATTGCGGCTACCAACCAAAAAACGCACCTATGCTCAGTGAACTGTGTCACCGAACTGAAGCTGCTAACAGCACATCACAGCTATCTTGCTATTTTCTACCACTCAGTCCTGTAGGGGAGGTATTAGACCCACCCCAGCCCCCATCAAACTGAATGCAGATAAATTGTCAGGCTGATCAATAGTTCCAGTATTGCAAACATCAGAATTGTAGCACTTTTTAGAACATAAAGCACATTTTAGTGTGACATATATTTTTTAGGGTCAGAATGCCCCACGCAGCTGAGGGTATCTCAGGTATTACACATATATCATGAATATCGAAAATCTAGTCTGAAAACTGAATAGGAAAAAAGTTATGCATACATAAGTAGAAATGATAACTCCCCATTGGTAGCTGCACAGAACATTCAGGCTAGAGAAAAGTCAACTAAATTTTAAAATGAATGCCAGGAAACGAAATGGCTGAGAATCCAGGTGTCAAGGAGATGACTCATCTCTGTTCTAGAATATTCCTTTGGCAGCAGTTCACTCTAGGCAATTATGTGGTGGTGTATATTTAGAATTTCTTGGCAGCAATTCTGGCAGTGATGAGCCTGGGGGTTCGGTTAGAGGTCTGGGAAAGTCCCAATTAGACAGAACAGCTGTTTAAACTAGCAACAAATGTGCTGAGCTCATGGCAGTTCTCACAGTGTGGCTGACAAGTGAAGTTGGCAGGTCAAGCCAATCTGTTTCTTGTCAGGCAATGAAGGGTTTATAATGTGTTCTGGTAGGATCTCACACACATTTAATTAGCCTATGTGAGTCAAGTAAGGCCTACCAAGAGTAGTCATGTGGGCCTGATGAGTGGCAGTTAAGCCATCCAATGATAGACAGGGTAGGGGTTTGCTTTCAGTTGCAAAACCCAATCAAAATGTATTGCGTAACCAAAATGTAAAATTGCATTGGCTGGAGAAAAGTATAAAAAGGAGCTAATTCAAGAGCTCAGTGCTGCCACTTCTGATGTCTTAATAAAGATGACTTTTGAAACCTGTCCAGGCGTCTGTCTGCCTCCTTGCCTTGTGTCCAGTCTCTGCTGCCTGACCCACAGATGTCAAGTGCCCATGGAGGGCAAAGGGCCCTCTACTTCACATGGCAACCACTTTTAAGGGACCCTGAAGAGAAGACTTTCTTCCGGGGAGAAGAACCCAGAAGCACATGCTAGCAGGACTAGGAGATGGGCCCTGGTAAGAATGGCAGGGTAAGTAAATGAATCTGCAGTGTGCCCCCTCCTTGCCAGGAGTCTCCTATGACTGACAGCATGGCACTTTGACACCTGTGGATTTTGGTATGTATTATTGGAGACTGAGGTAAGGAGGGAGAAAATAAACATGTAAAATATATAAACTAAGGGGTTTGTGGTAGTGTAGGAGTGCATTGGTGTAGTTTAAGATAAGTCATAAAAGTTCATGAAGGAAACAGGAGGTTGTAGTGTGTAACAAGAAGTGTCAAAATTATATGATAAAGTGTTGAGATGAGACGAGGAGCATCTGAGCCCAGAGTCCTACATTCAAGAAATGTCTAGATGAAATGATTTCAAAATCCAAGTGGATAAATAGGCGACAAGCAGACAGGTCTGCTAAAGGAAATAATTGAAACTCCCATTGTGGGGTATTTTTAGGGGCTAGGTGAAAAGAGGTGTCATGACATATACGTGAAAGAAGGTGGCTAAGTCTGTCTGTTTGTTATGTGTTTTGTTTTGAAGTTAAGTGGTAAGAGGTGACAATGAGGTGTATAAAGATTGAGACAGTCAACAAATGGCATTATTTATTTAAGATAGATGGTGTATAGCACCCAAGAAATAGGCATGGAATCCATCAATATAGGCACTCAGATGTGTTATTTTAGAAATGCTATGAAGAAAGAATCAGGCAAAAAATGAGTTTGCAGCCAGAAAATAAAGTGTGGCTACTTTTAGCCCCTGCAGTAGGCAGGTGCTGAGAGCCACAGGATTAATTTTGTGTGTCTACATAGTTGACATCTTTAGGAATCCAAAAAATCTTGAACGATAGAAAACCTCATTGCAGTTCATATCAACGAAGGAGAGGTAAAGTACGACAGAAATGAGATAGATTAATTTGGCTTTAAAACAGCCAGCTACGCCATTACAAAGACATGAATTTAGGGTGTGCAAAAATAAAGTGAAGCAAAAACACCATTAGATGCCCTTCCTCTAGTAAGCAGGGAAGGGGATGTGATTTATTATATGTCTTAAAAATAAAATTTCACAGAAATAGAGCCATGTTCTTAAAGTGATGTGCATAGTTTGGCAGAAGGCCAGCGCAGGTGCACACAATAAATGATGTTTGAAGCCAAGCAAAAAGCAACTATGATGCCTGATTTACGGACTGAGAGATAAAGAAGTTGGCAGAGCTAAAGAGAGTAATTTATGATTTTAGAAAAAAGCAAGGCTGTTGCACAGAAAGACAGAGATAGTTCTTTGAGTTAATGTAACTGAGACAGCTTTCACAGAAAAAGCAGTAACATGCTGGTGACAAATATTTACATAAAAACACTAAAACACTAAAGCAAAACTGCAGGCAGACTAGGAAAAATATTTGGATATATATTCACATAAAAAATAGAAAAACAGGGAAAAGTTACATTGAAAACAATCACAAAACTATTTATGGAAAAAATGAATAAGATTAGTAGGATTGAAATTAATATATTTGTAAGCATGCTAGGAAAGTGTTTAGAGATTTATTTGGTGCAATTCTGAAAGAATCCAGTTTTTTGGGTGCTTGGCTGGAAGTGGACCAAGGCTCACCCAGACGCATATGACAATATGAGTTTGAACCCAAACGAATTGAATTAAACTGTTATTTTTGGGGTTTTCAACATACATGTGGGTGATGCATGTGTGCAGTGGTGGGGGCGCTTAATGATGGGTTGATTTGTCTGATACCCGCTTAGAAAATTGACAGATGAGCAAGTTTTGAAAAACAGCATCTTTGTCCATGGCATCAGTGTACGGTTATAGAAAACAGATGTTGAGGTGAGCACTGGCTTTAAATTGATATGTTGCAAGGAAAGTTAACCCCTGGATCTAGCCAAGCAAGATGCATGTTTTGAAAATTGGCTGTGTATGTTAGAGGAGTTATATATATTTGAAAACTTGTGTTGAATATATTGTCTTTGTATTAAGGTGCTATCTCCGGCTATTGTGTATGTGTGAATTGAGGGGCCCGCTCAGTTATTGTATAGGATTACAAAAGGCAATTCCCATTTTTAGGGGGTTGGCTAGTCATTAAATGGGGAAATGATGTATGGGGAACAGCAAGGATAAATGAGAAAAAAAAAATCTTTCCATCGGAAAAACATTGGAAATGCATGTAAAAAATGTGTATTTAACATAAGGAAGGAGTGAGCAATGAGGGAAGTGTTTGCAAAGCACACTGAGGCTGAAAGCACACACACAACGTGTAAAGGACAAATGTACCGAGAAAACATTAGGTTGAAAAAATATTTTTATAGAAGTACACACCTTGATGGTCTGGCTTATAAGAATAAGGGGAGCATTATTTAGATGAGTTTCTAAGAAATGTGTAGGAATTGTTTCAATGAAAATGTATTTATTAAAAAAAGTGCAAGCAGGCTGAGGTACTTACAGGGAAGAATGAGGGAAGCGTGGCACATTGATAAGGGAAGAAATAGAGATGACAAAGGATAGAATCTCTGTTATGAAATGCTTGCAAGAAGAGGGGGAGTGACACAGGCAGCAATAAACACATGCATGCACACGCACACACATGCATACACACATGCATGCACATACATGCATATGCATACACACATGCATGCACATGCACGCCCATGCATACACATATGCATGCACATGCATGCACATGTATACACGCATAAAGGTTCACATGGTTTTATGGAAGTATAGGCGATCTGTGAACTATAAGCAGTGCACAGAAAAGCACACATAGGTAGAAAAAGGACTTCAATATTGCAATGAGAAAACACACACACAGGGTGCTTTTGTTTTAAATTTAGAGTGCTATATGGGAACCTTATATTATATTTTAAATGACATATAAGGATAGCTGGTCTTTTTGAAGAAATAGAAATGAAAAGTACAGAGACGCTTGGGAAAGCCTGTGGGGGTGGAAAGCAAGGTCTTGGATGAAGATACAGTGACTATCGTGCATTTTCGCAGGATGCTGCAAAAAGAGAATAACAAGGAAAACCTGAGGCAGCCAAGATAGTTAAAAAAGAAAGTGCCAAAATATGCCATAGGAGGGTGTGGTACTGACGAGCGGAGAAGGACTGAGAATGTGGCAGCAAGCAGTGGATTCATCACAGTCGACTAATCAGCACCAAGTAAATTAAGGAGGGCAAATTAGAAAAGCGCCTCTTGTATGCTGGGCATGTGGCATGAAAAGCCACATCACGCGCATGTAAAAACCAAGGATATGCCCAAGGTGGACAATTCTCAAGAGGGGGGTGGCTTATTCTCCCGTATATAGCTCACAAACTAGGGAAGGGTTTGCCCAGGATCAGACATTTTATCAGACATGAGCGCTGAGAGTGCACCAGGTACAGCAACTAGAGCAACTGTAAAATGAATTCACTGCAGGGGCAAGTGTAGAGAGCCCCCATGCAGATTCAGTAATGTACAAACACAGGATAGGAGGTGCCACTATGGTAGGAGGGAATCCTTTCACAGGAACAGGGGTATGCATGCACCCATAAAAAGGCAGCTAACAGGGCGACATGATGTGTTCAGAATTATTAGGGACACTAAGCCCCAAGAGGAGCAAAGGGTTAATGTGGCAGTCGGAGAAAAAAAGCTTTGTTTTATTGGTAGACACTTGGACAGTACGTCCATAAATGAAGAAGGAAAAGTGTTTGATGATGGGAATTATCAGAAGATTGAGGGTTCTTTGGAGTTATAAGTCGAGTTTCTTTTTTTGATGAATCATCAGTCCTTATAAGAGAGTGTGTCATGAATGATTTTTGTTATATTTGTGACAGACTCTAGTTATAAATAGTTTTGGGACAGAATAGGATGACAATATTTAACATAATTTTATTTATTTGATCAAACGATGGGGTGTTCCACTTTTGGGATACACCATTTGAATGCGGGTGAATTTAAATTGGCATGTAAACGGCAAATGGCTCTGCGAGGTGTTTTGGTGAAACCAGAGGTCTTTCTTGTCATGAGGTGAGCGTTTTGTCAAACATGCTTATTTGGCATAGTAAAGAACATGGTGGGAATACCTGATGAATTTTTGTTCAGACCACGAATCCCTATGGATAAAGAGGGGGGTGCAGATAATCCCTATGGAATTGAAAGCAGCCATAGTACGAAAGTAAATGAACTTGCTCAAAGGAAAGGACAATAAGAGTGCACCGTGGAGGACAGTGATGGTTCTCAAGGAAGGTTCTAGGTTGATTGACGTCACTGATGGCGACATATCTAGATAGGGCTTAATAGATGATGAAGGGCTGTTTCTTTAGGAGCATCACACACTGAAAAAAAGAGAAGGGAACATCTTATAGGATGTGGGAATAATGTATCAGCGCTCTGCATAATTTCAAGAACGTTCGGAGAAAGTGCCAAGTGTTCGGTGAAACGCAGGCCCTCGTGGCATGGGTCTAATAAAATCAATAGGGGAACAAAATAAAAATATATGCATGCAAAGGATATATAATATGAAAAATATGAACCTTTATGTTAATACTAAACTAATTAGTGTAAGATAATAATAAACAGTTGACCTTAACAGCACAGGAATAAGGAACTCAAAACTAAAAAAAGGTTGACGATAAATTCAGGGAGTGAAATAAAAATAAATAAATAAAAATACATTGAATGAATGAATGGACATTAAAGCAGCAAGAAGCATAAATGAGTAGAAAATCCAGATTTACAAAACAAAGAGCACAATTGAGGGTGCTGGCTATAATTAAATAGTGTAGTGTATGTCAATAAAAAAGACAATGTGATTAATGAAGGCCAAAGAGGTATCATTGGCCAAGAGTGATTTGATTATATAAGATAATTATTTTATAGAACTGATCCAAAGAACATATGGGAGTAAGTAACCAATACATTATTTTGAATGTATAAGATGATGGTGGTTAATGTTGTACAGATGAAACCTACTATCATTTATTGAGCCCGGGAGGCGTGTCTATATTGCCTTAGCAGAGTATAACAATATAATGAGAAGAAACACTATATTTTGACAGAGGTGAGTACTACTGAAACAATTAGAGTGTCCGGAATGCAACTCCCCCCGTATGTAATTCGCTTCCAAGAACAGAAGCGCCGTGTTCTATTCAATAACCGAAAGATTCCTACGCACTCACAAATTGCAAATTGTTACTAGAATAGATGTTTGAAGGTGTCATAGTGGTCGGAGATGTCCATCATCACACCAAGTTCAAAGAAACCCAATAACGAGGGGTGTTAAACATGTCATAGCTGATTGTTTGATATGCATTTTGTATATATGTAACTGATGTACGTAATTCACTCTCTTGCGTCCCTCGAGGTCTAGAGATAGATGTCGCGGGGCGTGAGACCGAGTTGGCCAACTGAGACTTTTGCTTTGCAATAAAACCCTAGCTTTGGGAATACAAACTTGTGTCTGATGTCTCTATCGTGTGTGGTGACCCGCCTTGTTTCCATAGACGTCAGGGTCCCCTAGGGGCCCCTTTCAAGATGGCGCCCGAATAGGGACCCTACCCCACTTCTTCCTTCGCGTAATGTTGTAATTGAGAAAGGCAGAGAATGGCGAGGACGGGACGATCGAGCCGGGATCAAGAAGTGTTCGGGGCGCCCTGTAAAAGTGATGAGAGACTCCTTTGCAGATCTGCACACATCTGATCCCTGATCGACGTGCCTGGCTAGAGAACAAGGAGGCGAGGGTCCCGAAACGAGGCGGAAGCCAAGAAACGCAGACACGACATCCTTTGGTGCGTCAGTATACAGACGACTTGATTTATCAGGTGAGTCATTCCCCGATTCAAAGTATCCTGATATTGGTTGAGAGTTGACTTTGCAAAATCAAACGCTCTAGGTAAGGTTGATTAACCAGGGGGAAGGTTGAAACATGCCTGGGGTATTGTGAACCCTAGCGGGGGTTTTCCGCTGTGGTAGACAATCTTTGGAAGATGGCCAAATTGTACCACCTGGGGGAACGCCGGCGTATGAGATGTATGTGAAGTATGGAGTGGGTGCGATAATATTCAGTGATACTTGGCATAGGCAAACCAGAAAGCAACAAGATCATCAGTGGCCGATTAATGGTAGTTTTGAGATGGCGAGGATAGATAACTTGGACAGGGTGTTGATAAGAAAGAAAGCGTGTCCTGCAGCATTTGAAACTATTAAAGACTGGAGAAAGGAAGCAATGCTCCGATTTAAAAGCAGAGCAAAGCCTGCGCACAGGCATAAATCAAAAGGTGAGGTAGCGGAAGAAAAAGAAGAGGAGGAGTGGACTGAGAGTCTAAGAAGGGCAGGCAGGCGTGACCAGTTGAATATAGAAAAGATATACCCACAACGAGAATTACACATGACAGATGAATTGATAGAAAATATATTGACCATACGAAACAAGGCCCAAGATCAGAAGTAAGACCAGATACGTCAGTAGCTATTGCCCAGACCCCGCCCGTAGCCCAAGCTCCCCCTCCGGTAGCTCAAGCCTTCCCACAGCCACAGACCGCGCATGTAACACTTCCTACTAGCCAACCAGGCCCACAACAGACACCCGCTGTTCCCATTGTCCCATCCGCACCTCCCGCCTTAGACACAGACTTGGTACCGTCCGTTCCTCCCGGGGTTGAAGTTGAAACCACGGGGGCTAGAGGCGGGACTGACCAACGGGAGTGCACGAGGGTAACCCGCAGCGCAATCAGCAAGGAAAGGAAGGTGGAATTGCAGCAACAGGCAGAGATGTATATAGACGGGAATGATGGGACGGCAACATTGGCTTTGATATATGACTTTCGTAGAAGCAACGAAAGACAGGTAGTGTTGGAATGCATGGGTGAATATTTGGTGGAGAGATGGAAACAGCTAATTGGGAAATTACCACCGCAGCGATTGTTAGATTTGAATGCATTAGCACGCTGTAGAAAGAGGAATGAAGAAGTGAGAGAACATGTGTATAAACTTTTTGAGCTTAAAGATGAATAAGATAATGACTATGCTGAAATGTTTACTGCACCCGGGTACAGGAGTAAAGATATCGGGAGAAATAGAAAGGAAACTGTAGAGCCATATATACAGCGACGACATTCGATGTCATCAGTACAAAAGGGCAACAAGTTAAAAGTATGTATGCGAGAAGCGTTTAGATGGATGTCAGATCCTAGTATTCCCACAATGGAGATACACGAGATATTTGATGAATATTCCATGCCTATGAAAAGAAAAGCGCTACAATCGATGGTTGAACATTTATTAGATAAAGATATAAAAAACGATAAGGCCAGCCCGCCTGAAATAATGGCAGTATATAAAAGAGCATTAGAGCGAGGGACAGGAGAAACAGCCCTATCATTGGATCTGGGAATATTGTTACATCTAAGAGAAGGGGGAGGGACGGTAAAAGGGGCATTTCATATGAGAGAGGTCCCACCTACCTTTGTACCCAAAGTGGAGGTTCCCGCAGTGGGCAATGTAGCGGCGCAGGTAACACCAGCCCATTACACCGCCCAATATGTACATGTCCCCTTTTCCAGACAGGAGGTGAACAACATAAAGCAGACGATTAAGAAAGAATCCTGCAGGGTTTTACACGGAAGTAGAGTCCTGCCTACAGTCATCCATGCTTACCATGGGTGATATAGACCTAATATTCCCGGTGATCCTGCCAGCAGACATATGGAAACAAATTAGGAAGTTAGATGACACAACTTCCTTTGGCACCACATGGGCGGACTTGATAATAGAAGATAGAAATAAAGCGGTTGGAGGAACACCAGGACCGAACCTGGCGGCATTACCAGCACGTATAGTACAGAAGTTAAAAACAATTGTCCCAGAGAAAAGAATCCAATGGGACAAATTGACTGCATGTGTACATGGCAAAGATGAGTTGGCTACAGATTATTTTAATAGATTTAAAGAGGTATTCACAGACTTCAGCGGGCAGGATGTGGGTTCAGAAGCAGGAAAGAGGTTATTTGTTGACAAATATGTGAGGGGGTTAAAACTTCCAATTCAGGATCTAATAATGACATCAGAGAGTGCATGGCAAGCAAAAATGCTGGGGGAAGTACTGCATATGGCCCAATATTATGAGCGCAGAGTGATTGCAGGAAAAGAAAAAGAAGAGAGGGATAGGGTAAATCTAAGAACACAGGTATTAATGCAGCAAGTAGTAGGACATAATAGAGGACGAGGGAACGCACAAGAAAGGAGTAGTTCGAATATGCATGGAGGAACAGTGGGGCTGAATCAGTGTGCATATTGTAAAGAGGAAGGACATTGGCGAGCGCAATGCCCGCATCTACAGAATAGAAATGGGTCTGGTCAGAGGAGACAGCATAGAGGACACCCAGGAGCGAATGGACCAAATAGGAATAGTATGCAGCAGCGTCATAATAACGGAGGTAATCAAAACCAAGGCCAAAACCAAAATGCCCCAAACCAGAGTCAGGGACAGCAAAATCAACAATATGGAAATCAGAGTGGGGGAAATAGAGGGAAGAGTGGAAATGTTTTCGATACACAGCCAAACAGGTATTACAGTAATAGTAATGATTACACATCGGACGATGTGTTACTTCCCCAATAGGACAGCCCAGGACAGGGGTCGGAACCAGTGTCTATTCCCGTGAATCAGAGAGGACCCCACGTTGAAATGAGAGTCGGGAATGAGGAGCACTGCTTTCTTGTAGATACAGGAGCACAGAAGTGTTCAATAGAGCATCACTTGGTTCCGAATATACCACTGTCAGGGCAAAAGAATATTTCCGTAGGGTTCGCAGGTACACCAGTCATGAACCCAGTGTCCAAACCAGTCCCAGTTACCATAGGACCATTTACCGAACATTGTCCTTTCCTTCTAACAGAAAATTTTGGAGAACATTTTTTGGGATTAAATTTGTTGAAAAAACTAGGTTCTGTTATACATTGTACGGCAGACGGAGTGTTTCTAACGATATGGCCACGCGATGCCCCTGTGTCAGAATTCATGTCCGAAACATTACCAGGGGAACTAAGTAAAGTACCAACCTGTATATGGGCAATGCATGACAACGATGTGGGATGTTTAAAGATAGAGCCAGTAAAGATTATTTTAAAAGAAGGTGTTACCCTACCGCGAATACCCCAATACAAAATTTCGGTTGAAGGTGAGAAAGGATTGAAGAGTATTGTTACCGATTTGGTGAAATTAGGGGTAATAGAGGAAATCACAGGCAGTACATGTAACAGCCCGATTCTTCCAGTTTATAAAAAAGGAGGTAATGAGGTACCCTACCATTTCATAATTGATCTACGCGCATTGAGTAAGGCAGTAGATCCGCAATTTCCTCTAGTGCCAGACGTCACTACAATTTTGACAATGATACCTGGTTCAGCAGAATATTTTAGTGTGATAGATTTGAAAAACGCATTCTTTAGTATTCCAGTGGACAAGGACAGTAGATATTTGTTCACGTTCCCATTAGGGGGACGATCATTTACATTTACGCGGATTCCGCAAGGTTATACGGAAAGTCCAAGTATTTACAGTAGAGCATTAAAAGAACAGCTAGACATGCTGGAATTACCCGTGGGTTGTGTACTTTTGCAATACATAGACGATTTATTGCTAGCTGCAGACACAGAGGAGATTTTTAAAGAAAGCACTGTATTACTACTGTCACACCTGGCGGCACATGGCCATAAAGCTAGTTTGAAGAAATTTCAGTATAATCGAAATGAGGTAGCTTATTTGAGCTACCTATTTTCGAAAGGAGGGAGAAGACTAATGCCAGAACACATTGAAAGTATTTCTTGTATGCCTATTCCAAAGACACAAAAAGGAGTCAGAGCCATTATAGGCATGGCTTCATATTGCCGACAATGGATTGGTAATTTTGCGTTAATTGTGAAACCATTAGTGAATTTGACTAGAAAAGATGCGGTTATGCCTTTGCAGTGGGATGAGGAATATCAGAGAGCATTTGATGGATTGGAAACTGCATTATGCTCGGCTCCAGTTTTGGGTACGCCGAACTCTGAGAAAATTTTTAGACTATTTGTGTGTGAAACTGAAGGATGTGCATTGGCGGTTTTGACACAGGAACAAGGTGGAAGAAATAGGCCGTGCGGCTATTTTTCTTCTGCGCTGGACCCTGTAGCACGTGCACTACCACGATGTTTGCGATCTGTTGCAGCGGCTGCTGCGTCAGTGAAACAAACGGAAGGGATGGTATTGGGGCACACTTTAATCTTGATGGTGCCACATGCCATAGACATTCTATTAAATAGGACACAGACGCAACACCTCACCTCTGCTAGATTGACAAGATATGAGATTATCTTGTTCACGCCCCATATCCAAATTATGAGGTGTAGCGCTTTGAATCCTGTAGAATTAATGCCACTAACCATAAAAGAAATTGGGAAGAATGAATCACCCCCCCATGATTGCTTAAAGGTCACTGAGGAAGAAACCAAGGGGAGAGTTGATTTAAGTGATATTCCACAGAAAGAGCCGGATGGAGAGTTATTTTGTGATGGCTCATGTTTTAAATTACCAGATGGCACGACAACTGCCGCGTACGCTATCACTACCCTAGAGAGTGTTGTAGAAAGTAAAAGAATCCCCTATAATTCAGCACAAGCCGCAGAAATAATAGCAGTAACCAGAACCTGCGAGATTTCTGAAAATTTTAATGTGAATATATATACTGATAGTCAGTACGCGTTTGGAGTGGTTCATAACTTTGGTCGACACTGGGCTGAGAGAGGGTTTCTGACATCACATGGTGCCAGAATTCAACATGGCCCTTTAATTGTACGATTGCTGTCTGCACTCACGTTTCCAAAGCGCCTAGCAATAGTGAAATGCGAGGCACATAAAAAAGTAACGTGCAAAATAGTAGAGGGAAACACGTTTGCAGACAGGATTGCGAAACAAACTGCCACTGATTTGAATACCAAGATGATGACGGTTCAGACAGAGGAAGTACCCTGTATGATAGAAGATGGAGTTGCGACTGTCAAAGAAATGCAGGCCGAGGCTACAGCCGATGAAATACAGGGATGGGCAGAGGGATCTGCTGAGTTGGATTTGGAGGGTTGTTGGGTGGACAAGGGAACTAGAAACTGGATGTTGCCAAATTCATATGTGACTGCAATGGTTACAATGGCCCACAGCCCTACGCACATCTGTGCCAAGAAAATGATACAGCACCTTTCTACAGTATGGCAGAATGTAAACATAAAAAAGAATGCAGAGAGGTTGGTGCAGAACTGTATCACGTGTTTACAACACAATGGCCCTCATTACGACCCTGGCGGAAAGTGACTGACCGGACCGCCACAGCGTAAATAGCGTTTCCGCCATTGCACGAAGGAGCAAAGTGCGGCCCATTCCGACCCATCGGGCACGAGCACCACGCCATGGCGGAAGTGCAAAGTCCGCGATGGCGGAAATGACCCCAAAACGGCCCACACCGCCGCCGTACGGCGCCCTAGGTGCAATACCGCCACCCCTCTTAGCGGTCACCGCAGTGTGCGCCTACCGGAAAGTACGGTGACCGGAAATATACGGAAACGGAAGTTAAAACATGGCCCCGGAACGGGAAACATCCCGCCGTAGACCTATAAAACCACTAAAACCACACAACCACTAAAATCACTACCCTGAAACACACCCCAACCCGTCATCCACCCTAGCGAAACCAAGAAAAATGGGAAAAGTAGCGAAGAAAGCGTGCGACCGCAAGCGGCAGGTCCACTTCTCCCGTGAGGAACTCACCGTGCTAACAGAGACCCTCCAGGAGAATGCTGCCGTCGTCTTCTCCACGCAAATGACCAGAACGGCACTTGCAAACAAGAAGGCCATATGGGCTCTGGTGGCACAGCGGGTAAGTGCGGTGGGGACCGCACCCCGCACCCCACAGCAATGCCGCAAGCGATGGGACGACCTGCGGATACGCGTCCGCAGCATACTCTCTGCCAACCGCAACATTGCCACAGCCACCGGGGGAGGTCCAGAATCACCCATCAAGTTGACCCCCTGGGAAGAAATCTGTGCGTCCACCATCGGAATGGAGAGCATAGAGGGAGTCGGAGGGATGGAGAAAGGAGTGCAGACATCCGAAGATTCAGGTAGGGGGGCCAAATAAAAAAATGCCAAATCCACACAGTCCATCCATGTGAAGTACCATGCGTCCACATAGTGCTACAGAAACACATGTCCAGGAGAACGTCCACACACATAGGCCTGATAGCGCACGTTAAAACCCACAATAAATACATAAATAATTAAAAACCCCTAAAACACGCACTACACGTGCAGCAGGCACACCCTAACTGCAGGCTGCCAAATAACTGCACCCTCACTCCACACACAAATGAAAGCACCTCCAAGGCCCCGACCCAAATCACCCTCAGGTACCACTCCAATGCATGTGATACAATGCCATTCCAATTCCCACAGACCCATCAATAACCCTCGCCCTCCTTTACTCCACCACAGGGTCCGATCCAAACGACGAGCTTCAGGACACCCCTACCAGCACACCTGCAAAGAGGGCCAAGACCAACGGCCAGAGACCCTCCACCTCAGCTGCACGCATCAAGACACGGCAGCAGCACAAATCAGGTGGCAGCACAGAGGAGGGAACATCAACAGGCACCCCAGCAGCCAGCATGGGCACACCACCACCACCACAGGTCCCCCCAATGGATGCCACAGAAGGCACTGCCTCTGGTGGCAGCAGCACCATAGGTGACACCCCATTGATGGCAGCATGCTCGGACACCGAAGACGGGGATGTCGAAGTCAGATCCATCCATGACCTGTCCCAATCCCCCTGTCTGTCCCATCCCGTACAACATGAGGATACCACGCAGGGGCACCCACAAGACGACGACTGGCCATCCCCCACAAGCCCTGTGGCAAGGCAACATGAGGACAACAGCCCCTCTGTGACACCCCCGCAAATGGCCATGGCCCAGCAGAGGCAACAGTCCCTCGACCAGTTAATCGTGCAACAGCAGCAAATGGCCACGCTCCTCAAGGACCATGCCGATGAATGTGGGGGCACTAAGGCAGACATAGAAACATCAACTGAGACACTTAGGGCAGAAATGGAGAGAGGTACAGAGACGCTAAGGGCACAAATGGAGAGAAGCACCGAGAGCCTGAGGGGGGAACTGCATGCGACGTCCAAAGACGTATGTGCCGAACTTGCCGCAGTGCGCCGTGTGCTCACTGAGCTCTCGCAAACCCTTAGGGACATGCATGGACGTGAGCAGGCAGAGACATCATCCGTTGCAAGTTCCGTCCAGGGCAGCCCCCAACGTAGATCTGGGAGGAACCTGCGCTCCACAGGCAGGGGTGCCCCTGATACCGGCAGAGGGGGCTTGCAATAGCGACAGCCCACTGACAATGAGCATCTTTGGACACTGGTGTTCGGGGGGGAGGTAGGAGGGTGGAGGGGGTGTGTTGGGCTCACTTGGGTGGCGGGTCGATAGGGTGTTCAACATGATATCACATATGCCATAAACAGTGCACGATCAACCAATGAGATGTGTGGACATTGATCTTTGTGTACTAGGCCATCATAGGCGTACAGTCCATATTGTGCATGTCCCAGACACACACAGTGCCACGAGTCCCGTGTCCATGTATCAGCCACCAGGCGTGAGTGCTAGAAGCATGCATCAATGAGATGCTGACGAATGTCACGGGCCTCCGGTGCCTCGCAGACTCCATGAGGTGCTGCCACATCCCCACCCTCATCATGACCATCATTAGGTGCTTGCAGTTCTGCGTCAGGGGGCATGGGCACATTTCTACGTACGCACATGTTGTGGAGCATGACACATGCCATCACCATCTTTGCAACCTTCTCATGGCGGTACAGGAGTGCCCCGCCAGACCTGCTGAGGCAGCGGAAACGAGTCTTCAGTAGGCCGAATGCCTGTTCAATGACTACACGGGTACGTGAGTGGGCATGGTTGTAGTCCTCCTCATGCTGGTCCCGTGGGTTCCGGACTGGTGTGTGGAGCCATCTCTTCAGTGGATACCCAGCATCACCTGTATGTGGACGAGAAACGCATGATGTGGAATGCCATTGCTAAGTACGCACACCCCCCCCCCTTCCTGCCAGGTCATTGCCAAATCACATACCACACATATTCATGCATGTAATGAGACTCACCGAGTAGCCAGGATCTGTTCCCTGCGTGTCGCTCCATGTAGCGTGGTATTGTAGAGTTCCTCAAGACCATAGAATCATGGGTTGATCCAGGGAATCGGGCACAACAATGTGTAATGATCCTGTTGGAGTCACACACCATTTGTACATTCAGGGAATGAAATTGTTTTCGGTTGCGGTACTGGGCCTCCATGGCATGTGGGACGACCAATTCAACATGGGTGCAGTCGATGGCACCAATGCAACCCGGTATGCCGGCAAGTGCATGGAATCCCACTTTTGTGTTGGTAATTTCCTGCTCCGAGCGTGGTAGAGAGATGTAGTCGTCTGCGTGCTGCAGGAGGGCATCGAGCACTTGCAATAGTGTCCGTGAGAACAGTGGCTGAGAAATGCCATGCAACTGTCCGACTGTGTGCTGGTAGGTGCCTGTGGCCAGGAAGTGTAGTACAGACACCACCTTCAGTAGGGGTGGGATGGCGGTTGGGCTATCTATCATGCTGACAAGGTCAGCCTGTGTCATGTCCACAATGGCGGCTATGGTGTCCCGGTCCAGACGGTAGAGGGTGTGGATCTGCTCATCAGTGAGGTTGAACGGATGTGCTCGGAGGCGTGGGATTGCGGGCTGCCTGCGTGGTGGTAGTGGCTGTGCTGGCGGCCCTTGCTGGCCCTGCCTTGGCCTCCTCCTCCTCCTGCGTCTCCTCCGTGCGGCCGGTTGTAGTTGGTGTTCGTCTTCTTCTTGGAGTTGGAGTACTTGCAGTGCTATCAGGTCCCCCAGGGCCAACATCGCGAGTCCTGCCGGTAGCATTTCGGTGTGGTTGTGGGAGGAGACTGGGTGTGCAATTTATGTGTTTTCAGTCTGTATGGCCTCCACCTGTGGTGATTAATTCCACCTGTGCAAACTGCTCTCCCCTTTGGCCGGGCACGTCCCGCGCACAACGCTGCAATTCGGGGAATGGCATCTTGCTATTGCAATCATGTATTTGTACCCGATGGCCGTGTAAGATTGGTTGATATGTTCATTCTGCTGTGGTCCCATTGTTTCACATACTATCTGTGCAGTCGCGAACAGACTTGTGAAGGGTCAGTGGAACGTAGTACTCGAGTAACGGTGGGCCCTCATGCATCACTGTACCGAGTTGCAACGACGGGCGGGGCGTCCCATTTGTGGGTGAAGGCAGTTGCCATTTTCACACACAGCCGCACTCGATGGAATAATTAGTGATTTCAAACAGCCACAGATGCCTTTTCGACGTGATGTTGCAAATGAGGAATTCGAAGGGCGGCGCTTTCGGTTTCCAGCTAGCGGCGAGGAGATGCCCACAGGTCTGACTGCAAATATGACGTTCTATTGTTCAATGTCCTTGAGACAGGGGCCATGGCGAGGAAGCAATGATTGATATGAATAGTTTGGGATGCGCAATAGCTACGTGGCCGATGAGGCCGGCCGTTCCCAAATACATGTTACTTCACGACACTGGAATTACGGGCTGGGGCACTGTGGATTTTGCAGGCTGCATAACGCACAGACTCAATGGATGTTTCTAATGTCATGTGAGTAATTATTCAGGCGTTTTGATCCCGGGATGAGGGAATGATGGATGGATGCATGGGCAGGTGATTTGATACAGAGTTTGCCATGTACAGGGCTTCTTGGGATCTATCCGCCTCCCCTACGCTATGTGATGCAGGGCTGCCATAGTGGGACCATCGTCTATCTGGCCTTGTTGAGCCCTCCCTGTCTCGACGCGCCCTCAGACACTTGTGTCCATGCACGTTAACATTCCCATCTGATGGATTCTGTTTTGACAGACGCATGCACAGGTACACTCGTTTGTGATGGTGTTTGCACCTCGATATAGATGGTTATGAGTCGCAAGTGGTTTTGGGGTGGTGATGATCCTTTGGAGTGGGCTAGCATGCATATGGCTGTGGATTTAGTGTGATCATTGAAGTGAGTTGTTGGAATGTAGTTCTGATGGCCATTCTGTTCTTTTTCTTTTCTTTTGGTTGACAGGTATCTCCTCCCCTTTTGCCACTGCCATCTGTATGCCACTCCTGCAGATGGGTTTTACTCCCGACACCTGCTGCTTCGTGTTAATCAGTGGAGCAGCATTACGATCTTATGGGACGATCGCCAATGGCCCACATGCCCTTACGCAGTACTGGTGGCTCGGAGCAACATTTCGGCCTTTCAGCTGGACTAGTGCCTCCCCATTGGGACGGCCCTGCGGTTGTGTGCGCTTCCATGTTGCCTTTTCGTACGTGAATGTGGCTCTGTGTACCATGAGGGAACAGGGCGTCACACAAGTAGTGGCTGGTCATTTCTTGCGGATGCAGCACACAATGGTGAAAAGTGTTTTGGAGTTCATGGCCTGATGGCTGTATGGGCTTGGTGATTTTGATGTGCATTAAATTTCTATTCTGATTTGGCCCGTGTAGCGTTTTTCTTTGCAAGTGATGTGGCATATGCCTATTTGGGGGGCGATGTATTGTGGGGAGATCTGCATTGGGTTCCAGCTTCGGAGTTTAGTTGCGTGGTACTGTACTGGGCGCGTTTGCCTACGAAGCCCGTGAGGTCAGGGATGGGGGCTGCCAATATGACAGTTTGAATGTTGTCATGCTCAGGGGCGGGGGATTGGGTTTTGTGTAACAGATGCCGGTCAGCCAGGTGGACTGGTGGAATGATGTGATTCTCGGAATATTGCTGGTCACAGGTGCCTGTGTTTGCGTGCGTTTCTTGGTGGGGGACTGTGGTCATGTCCATTGGGATGGCTTCTGTATTCGTGCCATCTGTGCCCTGCAGCTCCCATTGGCCCTGTTGTGTTTCTTTTGTTCGTTGGCATGCATGGGTGACTTGTACATTTCAATGGTTGCATTGTGACTTCATTGCACCTACGGGGAGTTGTACTTTGTGGGCAGGGAGCGGTGTACAGGCACTCAGTGGGGCCGTTTACGGTTGATTCGCGATGCCGTACTTCTCACCATGGCGGAATGGTACATTCCGCCATGCTTCATGGCGTTAGGTACATGTCCGCTAGGGTCGGAATTGGCGTACCCTTGCGCCATGGTGGTGTTTGCGGTTTGGCATGGCGCGCGCGCGCGTGCTTGGTGCAGTTAGCGTTGGCGTTCACTACGGTGTCGCTAATGGCTTCGTACTTTGCGGTGACGGGTCATAGTCGCACCGAGCGCTATTCGATGGCGGTATTGCATTTCCGCCATCGTTTTCCGAATTCCGCCAGGGTCGTAATGAGGGCCAATGTAGGAAAGGGAACAGTGACACCAACAGGCAGTTTTGGCCCGCCCTCCATGCCGTTTGAGGTAGTTCATTTTGATTTCATAGAGATGGAGAGGTGCCAAAACTTAAAATACGTCTTGGTGGTAATCTGTGCATTCAGTAAGTGGGTGGAGGCATATCCTTTAAAAGATTGCACAGCAATGACTACGGCAAAAGTAATGTTGGAGTATTTTTCCAGATTTGGTTTGCCCCGTGTCCTATGGTCCGATAATGGACCACATTTTGTGGGTGCAGTGGTGTTACAGATATGTGCAGGTCTTCCGATTGATAAGAGATTCCATAGTTCAAGGCATCCGAGTTCTGCCGGTCTTGTGGAGAGGCACAACAGGATTCTTAAATCAAAGATTAGCAAGATTTGTGCGGGAAGCAAGTTGAGTTGGGTGGATGGATTAACAATAGCACTATTATGCATGCGTACGTCTGTACAGGCTAAAACTGGGCTCTCCCCATACAAGATCGTGATGGGGAGGCCGGCAAATGTTTGGTGTGCACCTCAGCCAAAACGACTTAGTGAGATAGAACATCCTGTGCTTAACTTATTGTGGCCTTTTAATGCAGAAATTGCGTTTGATTCATCAGCAGGTGCAGGAGGCATTACCCGTACGGTATTCCGGTCCGGGGCACGCGCTGGAGCCAGGAGACTGGGTGCTGCTAAAAAACTTTGAAAGAAAGTCATCATTAGCACCCAGGTGGCGCGGGCCCCATCAAGTACTTTTAGCGACGCAGACGGCAATACGGGTGGATGGAAGGAAGTCGTGGATCCATGCCACCCATGCCAAAAAGATTCCAACTGCACTGAAAGTCTTGCCAGACACTGCTGACCGGAAAGAGACAGCGGTCCCAGAAACTAAAGAAACTGTTGCCAGTGAGCAGCCACCTGATCTGCCAAAACGTGAAGTGAAACTCGAAACAAAGCCTGAGACGATTGCCAAAAAGGGGGAAGGGCAAAGAGTGCCCCAACGTTGCCCAGCAGAATCGACATCACTGCTGACCGACGTGAAATCTGCCTTGCAGATACCAGCAAAACCAAATCGTGTACCCCTTTGGCACCCACCAGCACTTGCCAGCATGCCAAAAAACAGATCTGCAACATTGGCGCGGCGCACACCAACACCTGCAGTAGCGCCACAGGCTGACTTCAAGCCTGAATCTGAAAGTGCACCGGCACTGTTAACGGATCATACGATACCAGGAGCAAGGCGATACAACCTGCGGCCTCAGAAGGCAAAGTGATCCTCATTCTTTTTTTTTGTTTGGTGTTTATGTCAACCTCTGGTTCAGCTCATGGACGGAGAAGGAACCAGGGGTGTAGAGGAGAGAAGCGTGAGAATTGTGCAAGTCGGACAATTCAAGACTCGCGACTCCTCGGTGCGATCATAAAAAGTACATGTGTCCTGAACCAGAACGGACAAGCTGGGCGCACATGGTACTATGGCAAGTGAGATAATTGATTAACAGTACATGTGACCGGAACCAGAGCGGACAAGCTGGGCGCACATGATACTGAGGCGATAACTGATCAAAGGTCCTCTGAGCAGTATAAGAAGGGACAAGTGATCTCGCCTAAAAACGAATAATCGAATCCAGGCTAAAAAGGACCAGCAAAACTGAATTGTGAGAATTCCATTGAACTTATAGACATCAGCGCAAGCACGACGAAGAGAGATATCCACAACGAACTGTGATATGGAAGAAGAAGGACGACGATAAACATGCCGGGACCGGTTCCAGCCTCCTCCTGCACTACAACCACTGAGAATGAGTCATTTATAAAGACTATAAGTTTAAGAAAAACGCATGGTAAAACAAATTGCATGCTGACACTAACGATAATGATGTGCTTTATGAGCGTGGTAGCACCAATATCGACAGCCCTAATATTATGGTGGGTAGAAACAATACACCCATTAGAAATGTTTTTACCAATAATTAATATATCCACTACTGAAAGCCCGGTTCAGGTGATCACTTATACCCTACCCCCAACGGAAGAAAAACACAGGGAAGGTTTTAGAAATAACACCTTACTTCTGATAATGAACATGACACATGCAATCCTAAAGAAAACAAACTGCTGGGTATGTGCCCATTTACCACAGCATGCCGGGAAAGGAATAGGGTGGTATGTGCAGCCACTACCATTAAGTTCTGCATGTAGTGCATCTTTAGGTGCAATGTTCTATGGGAAGTGGAATGAGAGTAATACGGGTAAATAGACAGAACCAACATGAATGAGTTTGAGGAGATAATAATGAAGCCTGTGGGTTGTTCCATTTTCCATGAAGCACAAGTAATAGCCCCAGAGCCCACAAGGAAAAGTACATGGAAGATAACACGACAAAATAGACGAGATTGTCCCCGCCAGAAAAAACATCTGTAATGACGTTTCGTGTAAGAACAGAAGGGAACAAAGATGCAATTCCCCCATCTTACACTGTGAATTATAGCCCAAGAACTGTCCTTTTTGTCTAAAAAAGAAAGGCTCTTTTTCAGTCGGAACATATACTGTTTGTATGAATACAGTGGTACTAAAATGGGAAATAGAACCAGTATACGTAGGTGATCCAGTTTATTTTATATGTGGAGAGAAAGCATACCCTTGGTTGCCCAGAAACTGGGGAGGTACATGTTACCTAGGGCTACTGTTCCCAGGAGAATTCCTCTTAGAAACAGCAGCCATGGCCAGATTATCCAGAACTAGAGTCAAAAGGACTGACAAGGGTGTTTTAATAGCAACTGATGTAGCGAAATCATTCATTCCATTCTTAGGACAGATAGTGAACTCCTATAATCTAAGGCAACTGTCCAGAATCCTAAAGAATACAATAAACACAACAACAGATATATTATTTAACATGACGTTGGAAGAAAGAGGAATAAGGTTAATGACGCTGCAAAATAGAATGGCTCTCGATGTAATCCTGGTTGATCGTGGGGGAATTTGCAAAATAGTGGGATCAGCATGTTGCGTTTATGTCAATGACTATTCCCCCACGATCTTTGAAGCAATAAAGAAAATGCACGTTCTAAGCTCTGAACTCCCCACGGGAGAAGGGAGCTGGGGAATAGGATCTTGGTTTTGGGGAATACTACGATCTTGGGGATGGAAGTTGATCTCAATATTAGTAGTGGTGTTTGGAATATTCCTAACGTGCTGTTGTTGTATACATTGTTTACCCATAGTTTGTGCAGAGGTAACTGAGGGATGTACGGAAGGATGCATGCATATGATAACAAAGAAAAAACAACCTCATGATCGAACTAGCCCAGACTCAAATGAGATGAGAGTAGTGAAAGAGTTGATGGCAATAGATATTGATGAAGACAATGATGTCCACGATAGCATGCGAGACTCAGACATAAGTACTTCAGATTCATCATCGCTAGAGGAGGTTTCAATAAATAGATGAGACGTTTGGCATACGGCCAAAGGAGGGTTTGTCAGTCTAGAAATACGGATACCTCTAATTTGAGACCGCAAACGCATTTTGGTGGCCGTGGACCAACCGTCTCATGCACGATACGACAGAATATAGGTTTTCGAGTTTGCCAATGAACGGCCATTTTGATGTAACAAGAATCGCCATTTTGTTTTCTAACCATTGCTCATTGCTTTCTGTTCCTATTGCTTCGCAGTATATTTTCCGCTTACACTGCTCGACTGTGTAACATTGTTGTCTGTATGTGAAAAGGACAAGGCCGCAGGGCCGAGAGGATAACAAGAGTTCGCTGAAACACAAACGTAGGCAGCGCCAGGAAGAATGCCCGGCTCCCTCCTTAATGTAGCCTTGAAGCAGAGCTGCAGGGCATTTAATCATTTCACAGCTGCCAGCCAGTCTCGTTATATGGTAGAATGTGTTAGAATAATACTGCTAAAGGCTTGAATTATGCTTTTCTAACGGCCCCCCTTTGCTGAGCCCGCTAAGAGCATGTCGGCTCCCAGGACGCGAATAGCACCTGGTAGATAGCAAGGTCCGGAATGCAACTGCCCCCAGAATGTAGTTCGCTTCCAAGAACAGAAGCGCTGTGTTCTATTCAATAACCGAAAGATGCCTACGCACTCACAAATTGCAAATTGTTACTAGAATAGATGTTTGAAGGTGTCATAGTGGTCGGAGATGTCCATCATCACACCAAGTTCAAAGAAACCCAATAAAGAGGGGTGTTAAACATGTCATAGCTAATTGTTTGATATGCATTTTGTATATATGTAACTGATGTACGTAATTCACTCTCTTGCGTCTCTCGAGGTCTAGAGATAGACGTCGCGGGGCGTGAGACTGAGTTGGCCAACTGAGACTTTTGCTTTGCAATAAAACCCTAGCTTTGGGAATACAACCTCGTGTCTGGCACCCGCCTTGTTTCCATAGACGTCAGGGTCCCCTAGGGGCCCCTTTCAATACTGTACATCACAACTGTTTAATGTGAACTCGAACCATGTGCCCCTCGTGCCCCTCATGCAAGGCATACATGCTGTACACCAACATCATTCAAATTTGAACTCACGACATGTACCCCTTCTCCCCCTCATGCATGCATGCTGTACATCCCCAGCCATGAAAGGTGAACTCACACCATGTGCCCCTCATGCAAGCCTGCTGTACATCCACAGCTGTGAAAGGTGAACCAACACGATGCGTCCCTCGTGCCTACATGCTGTACATCCACAACTGTGAAAGGTAAACTGACACCATTCACCCCCTGTGCATGCATGCTACACATCTACAGCCATGACAGGTGAACTAACACCATGCACTCCTCATGCCCCTTATGTGTGCATGCTGTACATCCACAGCCATGAAAGGTGAACTCACACCATGCACCTCTGGAGCTCCTCATCCATGCATGCTGTACATCCACAGCCATGAAAGGTGAATTCACACTGTGTGCCCCTCGTCCCGTCTTGCATGCATGCTGTACATCTACAGCTGCGAAAGATATACTCACACCATGGCCCCTCGTGTCCTTTCTTCCATGTATGTTGCACATCCACACCTGTGAAAGGTGAACTCACACCATGCACCTCTCGTGCCCTTCATGCATGCATGCTATATATACACTCTTGTGAAATGTGAGCTCACACCATGCTCCCTTGTGCATGCATGCTGTACATCTACAGCCATAAACCGTGAACTCACACCATGTTGCCCTGGAGCCTCTTGTGAACGCATTATGTACATCCATAGCCATGAAAGGTGTATTCACACCATGCGTGTCTGCAGCCCCTCGTGCATGCATGCTGTACATCCACATGTCATTATTTATTTACATCTTTTCCATTCACATGTTCACACATTTCAAGCTTCCTTCAAATTATTTTTTCCTACTTTCACTTCCCTTCCTGTCTCTCACTATTATTTCTCTTCCTATCCTCTCTCGCCTGATCTTTTCTCTTCCTATCCTCTCTCGCCTGATCTTTTCTCTTCCTATCCAATCTCGTCCGTCTTCCTTCCCTTATTTTCATTTTCCTCCAGCACACTGTATCAGGGGTCCTCTAGAACTCTGAAAATATAAGTTACCAGTAGTAGTCCAAAAAGGAACACACACCGTGCAAGAGGTAATGCTGTTTATTCCAGTTGGGCGAGCACAAATCAAACCACACAGTGGAACAGAACTGGTTGATGAGAGCTGGCAAACTCGCTCACAGCGGACAGTAGTTTTATACCTTTAATACAATGTTTGCACAATTAGAAACAGTTACACTTCAAGCTTTGCATCATCTCGGTTCCCAAGAAGCTAACTGGGTAGACTACATCATACCCCTATAGCAAGTCATACATTAGTTAGACAGGATTTGAGCAAACCGATCTACCCCCATTTCGGGCCATCTCCTCCCCATGTGGCGCCACATTGCTTCCCACTCTATCCCATGAACAGCTTGCAATTAGTAATGTCATAATTGTGCTGACCTCCTGTTCTTCATTCAACTGCCATTGGTCAGCACCAGAAAGGAAGGAACACGAGACACCCTGAGCTAGCTGGAAGAGAGACATTCACACAGCACCTGCAAGATAGTAACTTCGCAAACACTATTGTGGACACTCTGAGGGCTTGTTACGTTCCAGGGACACCAAAACGTACCATCTGATTGGCTCTTCTAGTAGCTGCCCTTTATTCCACACCCTCGTTCCCAAACCCGCCGGCCAGGGGGTGATTTGGAAGCGCCTTAGTGCCATGTGAATGCTCTCTGTATTGCTTTCCCCAGCTCCCACAAGCTGTCGTGGGACCGGCTGGCCGACCCTGATGATGATGTTCCCAGCGACTGCGGTCTGCTGCAGATGAGCAGCCTGGAGTCAGCTTCCCCCCTTCCTCAGCCGCCATGCGCAGGCTATGTGTTTGAAGTTGGTCTATGATGTGCGGGCCACCTGTGATACCCCTGTGAAGTGAGCTCACCTGCAGTCTCGTCTTCCTCGCCTCTACATGGCCGGTTCCCCGGTGCCCATATTGTGTTATATACAGAGTGTCCCTCCCTTGTTCCCCTCCATGTCTGGCACTTGGGGCTCGCTAGAGTTCCTTGGGTTCCCAGTGTTCCCCCCCTAGTGGGTGGCCCATTCCATCACCGTTATTGCTGCATTTGGTAAGTGCGTACCCCTGCCTGGCACTGAATCAGCACCTTTACTACAACACTATGGTCTGGTGATGCCGGGGGTAGAGTGCGGACAGCAATAGGTTCTTGAGACTACTACGACGGTGATTAGGCGCATTAGAAAAGCTGCGCTATGAATTGCCAGAGTTAAATAATTGCACATGCTCAGTGTCTTCCTGTCACTGCTGGGAGCCAAGCTTCAGTGAAACATGCTTGCAGGACAACGACGTTCTCAAAAGGTTGATCCTTTGAGTACCACGAGTGAGTAATATTAGTGGCACCAATTATTACAGTGCTTAGAAACCGCAAAACACTATGCAAATCGCCAAATTATTATTTCAAGTACTTTTGCATGATCAGTTAGAAGGTGGGCTCGATGAACGGATCTGAGTTGCGTGTGACCACCACCGCGTGGGCCACCCTGGGGTCCAGCTCCAGCAGGCATTTCCAGAAGCTAGCGGGAGAACGCGACCAGAGGGCGCCCCGAGGCTTGGGGGGTCTTTCTTCCTTGTTGTCAAGCTGCAGGGCGCGCTGGTGGCGCGTCAAGGAGCGCGAGGAGAAGACATCAAGATTACCAGAGAAGTGGCACTGATTAGTGTATTGTCAGCCCAGCGCCCTCACCTCCCACGCATGCAGCTCGTGCCCACTCTCCGATGCCTGGCTGTTTGAGACGGTTTCCACTCTCATCGGCAACCCCCCTCCCCGCCGTGGTCCCCCCGGCTTTGTGCATGCACGCACACCCACACAGCCCTCTCACGCTGGGCACACGAGGCTGCACGCTCAGGGTACCCATTGACAGCCCTCCGTCTGCACCTTGAGGGCAGAGGCGAGGCCGGCGTGGAAAGGATGGCACGGAGCGGGGGGTGCTCCGTGAGTCAATCGGCCTCCCACGGCACGCTGAGCTGTCAAATGAAGTGCACACGAACGTCTCGCGGGGGCTGGGGGCGAGTGCTCTTTACGGCGGGGGTTACTTATCGAGAGGACGGCAGGAGACATCGACAGCTCGCAAATCAGGGATGTGAAGGGCCTGTCTAGTAAGCGATTGCCTCTCGGAGCGCATTGTCTCGCCTTTCTGCCACCCTGACTGCTGCTGGCTTGCCAGAGCAAGCATAACGCATTGCTGTCACGAGAGCGGGGCGTTGCTGGCGTGCAGCCAGAAACACTAACAAACATTATCAAGGCAATGTTCATATGAACATACGTGTATATGGTTGGTAGGAATAGATAGGTAAAGGCAGGGGAAGAAAAGGGAACAAAGAAAAACGGCCATTTAAAAATAAATTAAAAACGCATAATTACAAAACAGCAAGAACTTTGCTCATTATCAGGGAGTGGGCAAAATGAACCCTTCGTAATTCGGACATGCACGGTTTCTCTGGGTGACCCTTTTCCTTTCCACTGCCCGGTCTTCAGTGCTTTCCTGGGGACATAGATGAGGGCATCTGTACTTCCCAGGTGCAGCAGAAGGGTGAACTAGACAGACAGGGCGCTAGGTTGCTCTCCTCCATGCGCTTGGGCCGCGTTTGGGGGTGCGTCTTATGCAGGATGAAGGGACCTTGCTAAGATCTCTGGGGACTGAGGTGCTCCGCGTCAGTGTGGTCCTCTCACAATGCCTCCATTTTAATGGGCAGCGTGAGAGGTTCACACCGCTGTGTTCATCGACTTGCAAGCTTTTTAGGGACTGGATCAGAAATAACGCCAGGAGATAAGAACGATAATGCTATTTGTTTCAGGGTTACATGCCTTACACGCATGTATACACCACCTTTCATGGATAACACTCAGGCTGTCATAAGGAGTGGGTGCAAGAGGGGCACTTTGCCCTCGGCCTCACTTTGTAGCGGGCACTTGCTCTGCCCCCAGGGCCATGGCCTGGCTGCACTTTGTCGCAGCTCATTATCAATCGTTTGTCTATTTCTTTCAATCTTCGCCCCCTCCCCTCAGCTCCCCCCCACTCCGCTGTGCCATGCTCAGCTCGTGAACAGAAGATGGAGGGGGAGGCGAGGGGGCACAGCACAGTTCACTAGATGAAGCTGCACATGTTAACGGAAGCCCACAGCCGTATAACCTGGGACGTCAAGCGTTTGCACACCCACGACTACACCAAGGCATGCTTTGTTTGAAATCATATCATTATTTTCATTTAGAAATGTGAACTTCTAGGCAATATTCAAGGATTCCAACCATGTCTTTGAGCTCCTGTGGGAGGTGTCACCCGCAGGAATCAGCCAATAGCAGGTGGCGACATATGCCTGTGCTGAAGAAGCTTACTGCCCATTGGTCGGTGTGCATGTATGCCTGGGATTACAGATCATAAGCCTAGCTGGGATGTAACAGAGTGACGTATGGAGGGGACGCATCCAGGGTCTACCAGTAGGGTTGGTGCCACACAGGTGCTGGAAATGGTGTGATGTTCTCTGAAGAGTAGGACCTCAATCAGGCTGACCCTGCTACATTGAGAAAGGTGCCTTCTGAGCAGACAGGCAGCCTTCATCAGGCTGGCCCTGCTACGTGAAAAGGGTGCATTCTTTACAGGCCTGGAGCATTCATCAGGCGGGCCCTGCTACATTGAAAAAGGTGCCTTCCGAGCAGACAGGCAGCCTTCATCAGACTGGCCCTGCTACGTGAAAAGGGTGCATTCTGTACAGGCCTGGAGCATTCATCAGGCTGGCCCTGCTACATTGATAAAGGTGCCTTCTGAGCAGACAGGCAGCCTTCATCAGGCTGGCTCTGCTACGTGGAAAAAGGCGCATTCTGTATAGTCCGGGACCCTTCATCAGGCTGACCCTGCTACGTGGAAAAGGATGCATTCTGTACAGAGAGTCAGCCTTCATCAAGCTGGCCCTGCTACGTGGAAAAAGGTGCATTCTGTACAGACAGGCGGCCTTCATCAGGCTGGCCCTGCTATGTGGAAAAAGGTGCATTCTAACAGACCGCAAGCATTCATCAGGCTGGCTCTGCTACGTGGAAAAAGGTGCATTCTGTATATTCCGTGACCCTTCATCAGGCTGACCCTACTACGTGGAAAAGGATGCATTCTGTACAGACAGTCAGACTTCATCAGCCTGGCCCTGCTACGTGGAAAAAGGTGCATTCTGTACAGATAGTCGGCCTTCATCGGGCTGGCTCTGCTACATGGAAAAGGTGCATTCTGTACGGACCAGGAGCCTTCATCAGGCTGGCCTGCTACGTGGAAAAAGGTGCATTCTGTCCACAGACAGACTTCATCAGGCTCCATCTGTACAGACGGGAAACCTTCATCAATGTGGCTTTACCGGCAGAAATATGCGCCATCTGATCAGCCGAAGGCATCATTGGTACAGACGGGCAACCTTTATAGATGGGCAGCCCTCATCATGCTGGCTCTACTGGCAGAAACAGGCAACATCTGTACAAACGGAGGCACCATCCTTACAGACGGCCAACCTTAATCATGCTGGCTCTCCTGGCAGAAATAGGCGCCATCTGATCAGCCGAAGGCGCCATTGGTACAGACGGACAACCTTCATAGATGGGCAGCCTTCATCATGCTGGCTCTACTGGCAGAAATAGGCAACATCTGTACAGACGGGCAACCTTAATCATGCTGGCTCTACTGGCAGAAATAGGCACCATCTCTACAGCCGGGCAACCTTCATCATGCTGGCTCTACTGGCAGAAATAGGCACCATCTGTACAGACGGGTAACCTTCATCATGCGGGCTCTACTGGCAGAAATAGGCGCCATCTGTACAGTCGGAGGCGCTATTTGTACAGATGGGCAGCCTTCATCATGCTTGTTCTACTGGTAGAAATAGGCTTCACTTGTACAGATGGAGCGCCATCTCTACAGACGGGCAACAGTCATCAATGTGGCTCTACTGGTATAAATAGGCGCCATCTGTACAGATGGGCAAACTTCATCAATGTGGCTCTACCTGCAGAAAAAGGCACCATCTGCACAGACGGAGGCACCATCTTTACAGACGGGCAGCCTTCATCATGCTGGCTCTGCTGGCAGAATTAGGTGCCATCTGTACAGACGGAGGTGCCATCTGTACAGACGGGCAACCTTCATGCTGGCTCTGCTGGCAGAAATGATCTGGGTCTCTATTGCAACTTTGGGGCATTCTTCTTGAAGAATAACATATAAGATGTAACTTACTGGGTTCCCCACTCAGCATGGCGGGAAAATCTATCCTCTCCAATGATTCATGATGAACATCAAAGGACTTGACCACTGCACTTTAAACCCTGGAGAATTGATTGCACATGCTCTCAAAAGGATAATTGTAACAATATAACCAGCAAGGGGCTGAATATAGTTAGAAACTAAGGTTTAGCGGCCGAAGAACACTTCACAATTCAGCAAAGTAAAGTGCACAATAGGCTTGTACACAATGCCTACCTGGGCCCTTCCTTGCAACAGTGAAGCAGAGTGGCGCGTCTCTAAGTGCAGCGCTCCAGTCATTCCGCACGGTGGAGTTCCAGGGCCGGCCGCATGGTCACGTCATCTGCCATGACATTGTAAAAGCTCATTGACAAATTGCTGGGGTACTTGTATCTGATAAATTCTTAGGGGGGACTTTGGTAAGATCCACAAAGGGACACAGAATTCCCTCAGCTAGGCAGAAAGTCTGCAGCTTCGCTAAGAGCAGATCGAAAAAAAGGGCTTGATGCAACTCCATGGAGCAGAGCTCTTCCTGGATACCAAATGCCTTTGCATCCTCCAGCACAGAGGAGACCCAAAATCGTCCAAGTCGCCATATCAATAGAGACCCCAGCTGAAGCGTATCGTCATCTTGCCAGGGGCAGCAGAAAGCAGTGGTAGCCCCCAAGACCTTCTGGCCAGCGGGACCACCAGCAGGAACTTGAATTTTCTTAGTGCAAGAACAAGGTCCAAAACTCAGATCCTGTCTGTCATGGCCTGGCTGTGCCTCAATAACGACGCCGGACACAGGATGCGTCTTCACTCCTTTATTATCTAACTCCAACTGTCTTTCCCCCGCCTCCCATCCTCCCGCCCCTCCCTTTTCCAGTTCTACTTTTGCTTTTCCCTTAAAGGAGCCAGTGCCCTTTTCACTTCACAACACCCCCCCTTACTTATCATGTAAGTTCAATGTCTACATTTCTTCAATGAGACGGGTGGGTCTCCTCGCGACTCTGTGGGGCTGGCCGGCCGGGTCATTACTCTCGTTATCCTGGTCTGCAGATGTGGAGGCCTCCGGTGGATCGGGAGGGGTGCCTTGGCCTTCAGGCACGTCCTCTTCCAGGGTCGTGTCCTCGGCCGGGTCTTCTTGGAACATTCTGCGGAAGAATGACACATTCCTTGTTATTTCTCCCTGATCCCCCATTGCAGTGATCATGGGCCCTTTTACTTCAGTCACTATCATCGGCTCGGGCCGGTGCCTTGAGTCAGTCTTCCTTGGTTGGGCTTGCTGGACTAGTACTGTCTCCCCGACAAGAATTTGCGGTTCTTCGGCTCTCCGTTTCCTGTCAGCCCATTCTTTGGCCTTTCGTCTTTTCTCGTCTTCTCTCCGTCTTATTTCGTCATCCTCCTCTGGTGTATAGTCTTCGAGTTGAGGAAGCCGGGATCGTGGCTTGTATTTGATAATGAGCTCTGCCAGGGTCCAGCCTGTTGCCTCATGTGGAGTGTGTCGATAGCTTCTTAGCATCTGTGAGATGGCTTGTGGCATAGAGGTCTGGTCCGTTGCTGCTTACTGGTGCGTGTGCTTGATGTTCACCATGAAGCGTTCCACCATACAGTTGGCTTGTGGCCAGAGTGGGGTGATCTTTTGGTGGTGGAACCCCAGGTGTGCCGCAAATTTCTTGAACTCTTGGCCCTGCGACGGTGACCAATTGTCGGTTTCCACTATGTTTGGGATAACCCATTCACTGAACAGTTTGTCTATTGTGGCGACCACGTGATGGAAGGCTGTGGACTGTACGTGTTTCACCAGCGGGAATTGGGAGTATTCGTCGATCGCCACTAGGAGGTGGCCTCCTTCTTCCAATGGGCCATAGAAGTCGAGTGCTACGCGTTGCCACAGTCCTTCTGGGAGGGAAACTAACTGCAGTGGGCATGGTGGTGGGCTAGCTGCGTTTATTTGGCATGGGATGCAGTGTCTCAATATGTCGTCGACGATGGTGTCCATGTGGGGAAACCACACCTGGTTTCGTAATATCTTTTTCATGTTGGCCACGCCACAGTGACCTTCATGTACGATCATGACAAGGGGTTTCTTGAGGCTCTGGGGGGCTACTAGCCGGTTCCCTCTGAGTAATGTTCCTTGGCTTGTTGTGGCTAGTTCGTTATGTATTTTCTCCATTCTCACCAGTTCTCTCCTGTCTACCTCTCCCCCCTCCCCGGTTCAAAGTGTTCGTTGGCTGCCTGTCTCCACTTGTTCGTGTTTGTGAGCTGGATGGCTGCCCTGATGGTGGGGTCTGCTCTGCTCTTTTCCGCAAACAGTTGAGCTGTGATTGCTGGGGGAAGGGCGTTCAGTGATAGGTACGCAATGTATTCTTCGGCTTCCCCGTGCATTTTGGTGTCGTAAGCTCCATCTGGGTGTCTTGACAGGTAATCGGTGGGGTTGGCATCCCCTCCCCGGGTTTATGAATGATGGTATAGTCGTATTCCTGGAGGCAAATGCCCCATCGCTCGATGCATGGTGGCATCTTGATTTTGGGGTTTCCAAAAAGGACTAGCAGGGCCTGGTGGTCAGTGATTAGTGTGAAGGTTCGTCCAATGATGAAGTGGTGAAACTTTTCACACGCCCAGACGGCTGCCAGGCTCTCACGCTCTGCTTGTGAGTAAGCTTGCTCGGTGGTGGGTCAGTCTGCGGCTGGCATAGGCCACTATGTGGGTTACAGTGTCTTGTTGTGGGTCGGTTTGGGCCAGTATCGCTCCCAGTCCAACCAGACTGGCGTCCACAGTTATTTCTGTGTGCCATCGTGGGTTGAAATATGCCAGCAGACGATTGGTGGCGAGTTCTCGTTTGATTGAGGAGAATGCTTGTTGGCATTGATCCATCCACATGAACGGTTGATCCTTCTTTAGGAGTTGTCCTAGTGGGCATGTGAGTGTTGCGTAATGAGAGAGGTATCAGGCGCAATACCCTGCCATGCCCAGGAAGGAGCGAAGTTTGGTCACATCTTTCGGGCTGGTTAAGTTCACAATGGCACTAATTTTGTCCGGGTCAGCTTTGATGCCTCGGTCCAAAAAGATGTGGCCAAAGAAGCATAGGGTGCGGGTGTTGACTTCACATTTTGGGCCTTTTAGTGTGAGGCCGGCATCTTGGAGGGTGCAACAGACTTGGTGTAGAGCCTCGTCTTGTTGGTCTTGAGTCACTCCAAAGATAAGGATGTCATTGCTGTAATTGAATGCATTGGTCACTGGGCTGATTAACCTGCGGATTGTTTCCTGAAAAATCTCGGCGGCAGATGAAATGCCGAAGTTCAGCCTTTTGTAGCGGAACAGACTGTCTGCTGCTGGCGATCGCTGCTATGGTATCCGTCTTCTTTGGATTCTCAATGCTGGCAGCCTGGATATCTACTCTCTCATATACTATGGCTAGTTCTGCTATCTCCTTCAGGGGCAGGAGCTTCTTTAGTAAGTGTTTACAAAATTGTGAGGACAGACATCCTTCGATGACTCTCAAGTGGATGGCCTCATCGTCGTTGAAGTTTGCGAAATCGCAATATGTTATTTCCCTCTGGAGGCGAAGTATGAACTGTCCAATCATTTCCTGGGGCATCTGGGTGCATTGGTTAAAGATGTAGCATTCATAGTCTCTATTCGGGATGACCACTACGCAGCTATTGATGGCTTCAATGAGTTTTGGATATGTTGTCCTCTCTGCAGGCGGTATGGTTTTGATGACACTCTTGATGTCCTTCCCGACCAGGTTGGTGAAGATGTCTAGTTTGTTGGGTGCATCTTGGTTTCCTACGGCCCTCATAAACTCTTCAAACTCGTCCATACACTCCTGCCATCTCTGGCCTTGAGTTTCTTGTGGTTCTAGCGGAAATGGGTTTGGGCAGCGTAGGAATGATATGGGGTTGGTGGGAGTTATCCCAGGTGTAGCTGGTGCCGTAGTGTCCACAACCACGCTTCCCGATTGCGACATTTCTGGTGGTATCTGCTGTGTTGTTCATCAGCTGATGGTAGCTCGTGGGCAGTATCAGGAGTTTGGGAAACTTGTCAGTGGTGTTCTCCTGTGTGAAGGATGCCTCTTTCGCCCCCACTTGGATATGGTGTGTGTACATTGGTGCAGAAGTGATGCACTGTCAGTTTCCTCGTGTTCACGTGTCTTGGCTTGTGTTCTGTGCCCTTAGGGTGTGGGCCGTCGATCCCTCATGTCACGGTTCTCACTTTCACGTGATTTTTTATGGATAACGCTTTGCGTCCCTGGATCCTCGGTTTCAAGTGGTGTGTTGTTGATACTGTCCCGTGCCCTTGTATCCTCGCTTTCAAGTGGCTTATTTTTGGGACTGCCTTGTGTCCTTGTATCCTCGCTTTCAAATGGCGTATTATTGGGACTGTTCTGTGCCCTTGTATCCTCACTTTCAAGTGGCTTATTGTGGGGGTGTTCTGTGGACTTGTATCTGGGATTGTCTGCCCTTGTGCTCTCCTCGCACTTGTAGGGCCTCCCCTGTGTCTCCGTACATGTAGCTGCAGGGTGCCCTGCTCGTGTGACTCCGCACCTCCTGCGGTCCGTGGGTGGCTCCTCCCGGCTCTAATGCTGTTCGCGCATTTTAGCTGAAGTTCCTCCTGTTCCTTCTGGCACCGTCGGTGTCTTCTGCCCCAGGGCTCCTCTTGTGCGGCCTCCTCCACGGGCGTGCCGGACCTCCTCACTGGTCACACTCTGAATCTCTGTTGCTTTTCCTTTGGCTCGGTGCCCTCCTGGCAGACGGGCGACCTCGTTGCTCCACATGTCGGGCACCCCTGCGGGCTCTGACGTGTCGGACCTCCTCACCGGCTATGCTGGACCTCTTCTGGCTGACAGCGCCGTGTCCCTCTTCACTGGTGGCGTGAGTCCTCCTCTGATTCTCCGTCGCCAGTTGTTATGGCCTGGCTGGGCCTAAATAACGACGCCAGACACAGGATGCATCTTCACTCCTTTATTATCTAACTCCAACTGTCTTTCCCCCGCCTCCCATCCTCCCGCCCCTCCCTTTTCCAGTTCTACTTTCGCTTTTCCCTTAAAGGAGCCAGTGCCCTTTTCACCTCACAACACTGGCCCAGCTCTGGCCCCTGATCTTCAAGAGCACGTGCTCCGGAGTAAGGTTCCAGGAAGAGGCGGTGCAACATGAAGAGACCATGTAGTTACTAGCTCCCAAGAGCACACAGGCAAAGACACAGTGGCTGCACACACACGCCGGACCGCCAAAGTGCCTGCCTCTGCAAAGACAGCCCCTGCTGCCCCAAGTCTCCACCAGCCTAACTGGCACTTCATGCAAGTTACATACAGGGGGTGGGGAGGGGCCACATCCTATCGATCCTTATTTCCTACTTTCTTACAGCAGCGCAGGGGTCAAGTCCTAACAAAAAAGTGAGGGGACTAATTAACAAACGTAATGGGATGTGACCTCACCAGAAATTAGCATATCAAGGTGAAATATGCAAATGGCATTAAATTGGCTTTCCATAACCACACAAATTGCACAGGACGAATGACATTTGCTTTTCATAAAATCAACAGACACACAAAACCAAGAGAGGATATTTTCTTCTAATAGTGTTGAAAGTGGATGGACTGAACGTGTACCCTCGACTTAAGCCCTGAGCAGCAGCTACTTTAATGAGGTTTTCTGCACAGCGAACAGCCTCCGAGATGGTGAAAGTGAAGGTTGGGGAGGCATGGTGCAGGCCACGGCCTCCTTCTCTCGGAGGAAAGCAGGGTCGGACTGGGACAAGAAATAGGGCCGGAAACCCAAAGAAAAGTGTCCCACCCCTTGCCTCAAAAAAATGGCCCACCCCTCGCCTCATGACCCTTGACCTCTGATGACATCACCCGAAGTGATGTCCTTTGACCCCACCCTAAAGTGACATTCTGCGAAGCGATGAAACAGGACCTTTCACCCCTTGACAAAACAGGAAGTGGCATCAAATAGCATTGTTCCTAAGTACACTACGAGAAATATGGTTATGATTTAACTAATGTGATATACATTTCATACAAGAATGGATCACCAAATTCATCATTAATATCTATGTGTATAGCTCCATATTATCAAATTGCTGAGAATGCAAGCAGACGTCCAAGGCCAAATGATAATATGTTATTGTATAGCACTTACGCTTAAGCGCTTTATATAGAACAAATATGCACACAATATCACCCAGCCTGTGTTGGTACTCATTTATCGAACTAAGAAGGATGAAAGGCTGAGATGGCCTTGCTGGGATTCAAACCTGCAGATCACACACACACATTGCAGTAGTGACCACTCAACCCACTGAGCTATCATATCGGGTGTAGTAAAAAGAGTAATTATTTGGTAGTGGATACCATTAAACTGGTAAGTGAGATTTAACAGCAGACCAGTTCATCTGCAGGTCTGGTGCAAAGTTGGGCCCATGTCAAGCCTGCATGCATACTTTCAGGCTTCAGAGGTTGGCAAAATAGGGAAAGCAGTGCACTCAGAGGACATCCCATACTCTGAGCCCTCGTTACCTCATACATGAAAACAAACATCCTGAACAGCATGCCAGCGAGATGGGAAAGATAGACACATTACAACAAAGCATTAATTGTGGCACAATGAAGTCAATGGCCACTTGATGTGCTATGGTTAAATATTTGTACACTATACAGAAGCTTTTAGGCACAAGGATTTTGTCAAGTGACCGAGGACACTGAGATGGAATTTCTTGTGATGATCGTAACAGAGACAATGACAGAAAAAAAACAGGCTATTACTGCAACATGCGAAAGGCAACATACATAGTCCAAAATGGATGCTTATTCTACTCTAAAATTGGTAGTTTATCACTAATATCACTAATACATATTTAATACATATTTATCACTAATACAACAGCACAGCAACAGCACAGCAACTCCAGGGGGCACCATGCCTCCTGGATTGGCGGCAGGTGACAGCCACCAGCCCGGCGGCGGCCCCAGCCCTTTGACTTTGCATGCTGCAGCAGCATGTGAATGATGCATGCATCATAATTTATGGTGCACGCATCATGCATGCAAATCTATCATCAAAGCAAGGTAACAGCTGTTACCTTGCTTTGATGAATTATGCCATTGCAGGTGTTATTTTGTTTTCAAAAATATATTTTCTTATTTTCCCCCAAAAAATGTTGACATTTTGTTTTCTTTTTTCAAAACTGGCCCATGTGTGGGCAGAAACCGGTTCCCACTTCCGAAGGACGATTTCGTCCCGGCCATGGGCCGTAAGGCAGAGGGTCCAATCCGAACCTGGAAGAAAGTAAATACCATGGCGTGTTGACAGAGACACCATGGTAAGGATATAAAGGGATCTGACCATTGCCTTGGAGCTCTGGTGTGGCAGTGTTTTGGTGACTATGACACACACATATTTGCAAGTGAGAGTGAAGTGCTGCACCCCAGCCGTGTTCTGTGTTCTCTGATCTCCAGTGGAATGGAGACTCCTGGGTTTGTGACAACCCACGCACCCATGTGGGGGACCTTAGTGTATTTT
Organism: Ambystoma mexicanum; assembly: GCF_040938575.1. Taxonomy (NCBI): domain Eukaryota; kingdom Metazoa; phylum Chordata; class Amphibia; order Caudata; family Ambystomatidae; genus Ambystoma; species Ambystoma mexicanum. The sequence continues at coordinate 51,861,857 of NC_090932.1, forward strand.
ATCGCAGGAGGATAGCTCAGCAGCAACATGCTCGCCTTGGAAGCAAGACCACACGTAGCAACACAGGTTCGATCCCCGGGGCCGCACTTAGAAACCTCTGGGTATTAAGCGTGTTATAAATAACCTATCATATCAGTCACCCCACATTGGAAGGTCCTCTTGGCAGTCCAAACCCAAAGGCAGCCAAGTGGTCGAAATGTTCCAAACAAAGTAATGGAACTATTTTCCCTGCTGATCTGCCCCGTCCCCCACACACCCCATCACCACACCACCTCCCACTCACAATACAAACCCCCAAACACATGCGCCTGCTGTTTAAGGGAATGTTCAGTGCAGAGCATGGAAAGTGCAAGTTTCAACTTCTGTAAAAGAATAAGAACAGTAAAACTTAAAAGCAAAAAGTAGAGAAGCTCTGCTCCAAACCGCTCCCGCCCACTTCAACCTTCTTGCTGTGGCTTAGCATCCAAAGTGTAAATTAAATCATAACGCATGTAATGAGGATGGCACCCGTCAACTAAATGTAATTCTCCTACAACAAAAACAACCACCTCCTGCCCATTATACTGCGATTTTTCTTTCATTGAGTGTTGCCTATACTGCAAATGCGACCATTGAGTGATGAGCACACATCAGCAAGGGATACATGCGTCACTCAATAGCACTGTACGGAAAGTGCTGAAGGAGATGGCCATTCCTACGGCCAATGCATGTGCAAGACACAAAGATCAGTACTTCACAAGGGAAATTGTCCAAACTAGGATCTGCAGAGAAGCCCCTCAACTCTGACACCAGAAAGAAAAAATTCAACCCACAGGGAAAAAGGCCCAGCACACCTCTTGCAAGGAGAACAAGATTTAGTTCCACAAAAATAAAGATGCGCCAGCAAAGCACTCTGCTGCCACGGAACGTTCTGGCAAAATCAGCATTAACAGCACATTAAAAAGGCACACCGTGTCATCAGTCGGATAGTTACATAAGTTACAGATCTGAAAGGCTGGTTGGTTGACTGTATACATAGGCTACCTGCTCCATAGGGGATGCCAGACCATTGGTGCCAGCCCCTTCTGTCCATCTTCTTCCATGTGGGCTCCTCCTCGCACGTCATTAGGCATGAATCTACAGTTAATTGCTCATTACATGAAAAAACAATGCATTCTCTGTCTCTAACCTGATGTGCACCTGGTACTGCAGACAAAGTCTAGGAGGATACGTCCAGGTCACTGTAACTGACAAACCCCAGCTCGATTACAGACACATCAGCGCCCTTCCAAAACTCCCCACCCTCATTTAAAGTTCGCTGTTTTCCCCCTCCCGGCACCTCACAGCACAAATCATGTGATCCAATGGTGAAGGCATCCTGCTCCTGCTTTCAGATCTTTTAGTGGTCTGGGACTGGCTGACAACTTAGAATGCTGGGGTCTTGGGACGGGGCCTTTGGGTGCTGTAACTTAGAGAGAGATAGAACTCGTGGAGGTCAGAGGCTCATGCCCTTCTTCTCGTGGGATCCCTTTTCACGGGGACTTCTCAGCCCCTGCATGGCCTTGCAGGGTGCATTCCTCCTAAGCTACATATGCTGGTGACATAAGACAATGAAAGGTTTATGAATCTCTGGGACTCTGGCCTTTCTCATTTAGGCCTCAATTTCAATATGGCTGCTAGTTGTCTCAAATGGCATTTAATTCCTAGTGTATTTTAAACCCAAAACATGCACTGACCTCAGAACACTGAAGCCCCCATCGACACCTCCTCCCCTCTATACCCTCCCTGAGCCCCTACAGTACACTCCTGGGCCTCTGCCTCCTCCTAAAAGACTTGGTTACCTGGGACAATCACCCCCCTCCCAACATTCCCCCCTTTTGTCACTACTACTACTGCACTAACAAACTCCCAGATGGGCCTTCCCTTTCCTCCCTTGTTTATTAATTCCCTTTCTAATCTCTCAGCTTCCAAAAGGACCGTAGACTTTCCCCTTCTTGTGCATATTGCTCGGGGGTACATGTCATATATATACACCCTCCATCCCCTGCTAAGTCTACCCCGTGTTCTATGTAATTCTTACAGTCTGGTGGGGAATTGTGTAGGGCCTGGGCGGTGAAGGCGTTGCTCTATTGCAACCATGCATAGCTTGTTAGGGTCATCTGTTTGGACCATACTACTTTTATTTTACCACAGTGCACCCTGTACCCCAATTGAGACCATCATCATTGCGCTGCTAGGTACTGCTTTGGCACACCATCAGAGCCCCAGCTGCCAGGTACAAAAGATTACCAACACAAACACTATCACAGGAAGCAGTATCTTCATGATCACCCCCATCTAGGATGGTGCCCAAGAAAAACGATTATCAAACTAGTCACTCTTTTGTATGCCAGCTTCTGTTTGCATGTGGGTGCCAAGAGTGTCCAGGGCACCTATTATTTGCATGAGGGAACCTTTCATCCTTTTGATGTATAAATGTTCAGCAGGAATCGCCAATTTTGCAGCACACGCCTCCCTCCATTGCCGTTAGTAAATTCAATACATAACGGTTTTGCAGTGCCATTATTCTGGTAACACGCATCTCAGCTTTCACAGTGTTGAGGCCCTGCTCAGTGTCATTCGGCAGCAGTAACACCTCCCACCGTAAAATATGGAGCCATTCGGCCTTGGCAGCTGCTTGTATTCCGGGCACCAAAAGTAACGCAAAGAAGGTCTCTTCCGTGCTATAAAGTCTATATTGATCTAGTATTTCCTTGAGCAACTGCAATGAATCTTGAGATCAGTAGTTAGACCTCCACCATCTGTGCAACTTGTCTTTCTTTTTCTGCTCTTGAAGTATACAGAATATGGGGGGTGGCACTGGAATCATTGTGGGGGCAACTCTTGCTGGTGCTGTTGTTGTGGTGATCAAGCCCTGGGATCGCACTATTAGGTGCTCTTCAGGGATCACAAGGAGAGCTGAGTGGAGCGTGGTCAGCAAGCAAGCATGATGTCGGGAGGTGCAGGAAAGCCTGCTGACCACAGACCCAGTAACTCCCTATTACTGCTGCTGTGCCTTTCTTGAGGTCTGCAATGTACAGCATCTTGTGGCACTTACTGTTGGTCCCCACAAAAACACTCCTTCGTTGTAAAAGCACAGCGCACAGTTCCTGCTTCTGCACTTTCACTGGCATTTCCATTGCTTCAATCCATGTGAGTTTTGCCACGTGCTCATTCCAGAATTCTCTGCACACTTCGTTCACACTTGCGAGAACTTCTTCCTCAAATCCCATGAGTCCTCCTGCCATGTAACTCATCATAGTCTCCTGCCACCTGTTTGCCACAAACCACACACCTTCCAGCTTTAGGTATTGTCTTTGCAAACACTGCACACTTTTGTGGTTTTGGGCAAATTGTAGTTGATCTGGATCCATTATCTCGAGTTGCACTCTTCGTGCCTGAAAAGTGCTTTACAATCTGCACAAGGTCAGATGGACTAAACAATGAGCCTCCAAAATCAGAGTTTCTTGCGGCACTAGTACCTTGGGGCGCCCGACACGTGTGGTATCAAGGAACATATATAACATCTCCCATTAACCCTCCTTTTCCGCACTGAGCGTATGTCTGCCTACTAACTATTGCTTAATTCGGGATTGTGCACATCTTCTATTGTATCTAATCCGAGCCTTCGGTACTCATCGTGCTTGGCTCTTCTAACTTGTCTTTTAAAACGCTTCAAAACAGTAACATGTGGGACACTAGTAGAGAAACTAAAATGTGCAATTATATCAGAACACATTACGAAACAATGATAACATCAGTAAAATAGCAAACTTCCCCATATGTTGTTGGGCGACAGATGTATTAATAGCAGTAGCATTAGACATTGGATGAAGGACCACGGCCATGCTGTTGTTCATTTCAGTTGCTTTGCCTAATAGAGGTACATTTGTAGCATTGGCAGCATAGACATATGTTAAAGAACTTTTAGTAATGGTCGCATTTCTATTCCCCCCTTTTATACGCCCACCCCATATGAAACTACATCCTAAATATACACCTAGTCCAAACATAGAAATAGCAAATAAACAAGTAACACTGTGCATAACACAGGTATACATGGAGGAAAATACTGTTATAAGAGAGTGTTCACGAAAACGAGAATGTTCCTTTTTTATAAATGGAGTGGTCGGAACCATTTACATCCATTGCAAAACAGGGGAGAGAGAGAGAGAGAGAGAGAGAGAGAGAAAACTTTTTGTGCAAATGATATGTAGCAGCGTTCATTTATGTGGAGGTAGATCACTTTCAGGGTACTAAAATGTAAAACACACCAGGGAAGAACCAGTATTCAAGGAGCAGTTGCACATGTTTCTTCAGGAATATGAATGAGGTGAAAGGATTCAGGGTGCTTTGCTTGTTTTGCACCTTAAATGTTTACTGAACTTGGGAAGGGGTGTGGCCTGGTGTGCTTTGCGAACATCAGACAGTTGCACCCAATGCTGCAACTCTCAAACTTTCACCGCAAGGGCAGTGGCATAAACTACCTCAAAGGGGCCTTTATATCTAGGCTCACTCTAGCGGCAGACAAAGTTCTTTATTTACACAAGCTCACGAGGGAATAACTGAATAGGAGGTGATGTTTCTGGTGTGTCAGATGCAGCGCTGGTCGAGTCTTCAGACCTTGGTGGCGCCATCTGTTGAGAAATCAATTGTATTGCTTAGGGTAGGGCAAACAAATAGCTTCTGAATTCTTCTCTGAATATGGACGCAGCCCTGTGAGCATGAGATGCTCTCCTAATGAGAGATACGGGCGTATGGATTTGCCGACCCCATTACCTGTAAGCAATATTCAATCAACACTACAGCCAAGTCAATGTCTAGTCTGGGATGCTGAGGAAAACCCTTATTAATGTATTTTTATGTCTAGTTCAGTACTCTGGATGACCACCCTTGTATAACACCCCCCCTCTTAGAATCCCCCTGACCCCACTGAGCCAAGAAGTAGGTTTGTTTTGCAAATTAAAAGGTTTATTTGAGAATTTAAACAATATATATATGTCACACTTTATAATAAATTAATATCTGATAGTACACTTAGACTTATAATGTTGATCAACAATGGGTAATCTGGCACTAGCACACTTCTTTACAATTAATGAGGAGTTAGTATAGGATGGATAAAGTAGCAAAAATACTTTTATGATTTCAAGGGAAAAGCAATGAGGAATAAAATGCAGTACAGAAATACTTGATATGATTTTAGCAAAAGATAAGATAATCACTTTTTCTCTGGCAATTCACCCCCTCCCCTATGCAATGTAAGAAATGGAAGGAGATGGAAAGAGGAGCACACAGTTCTCAGGAATGCAATCAAATACAATACGAAATTCAGTTCCCCCCCAGCAAGCTTAGAGGAAACAGGTAGGAGTTTGAAACACAGGCCCAAAATGCTTTTTAAATGTGATGGCAATGGATGGGAAAATGTGCCAATGATTTTAATTCCCTCTAGAGATTCAGGGTGAGTGGGAGATGCGTGTTGGTATTAGTTCAGGCTCACTTTAGCAATGCTCTATGAGTTATTACCAAGTTGCAAACGGATTTTAACAAAGGAAAGAATGGAGCTGCTATTTTGACCAGTGGAGAAATTGAGCCAAAATCGCAAATCACGGTAAAAATTCGCGAGTGCGTGAATCGTGGTTGTGGCAAGAGTATAAGGAGTAGCAAGTCGGTTCTAGGCTTGTTGGAAAGCTTAGATCCTACGCTTTCAGACGAAAGTTAAATCTAGTTCATAGCCCAAACGGTTCCAGAGATACGGACGATTAAATAAAGGTAGTTTTTTGGACTTAAAGTAAACTCAAAATGACAGGTGACAGCTTGCAGCTTCAGAATTGACAGGTGACAGTTGTGCAGCTTTACAAATGACAGATGACACGATTTCTAGGAGGCTGTTCTACTTAGATTAGATTATTTTAACTAAGAGATTGGTTCTGCACCGTTCTGCTAGGTACTCACAATATAAATTTGAACTAGGCCTCGTCACGGATCTGGTCAACACGTCCGGCTGTGGTTCTGTCTGCTCGGCGGGTCAATCAGGCACCGGTTCGGCTCACAGCGATCTGGGTCAGCTCTGCTCTGCTGGTCTAGCCTCTCTGGATTCAGCGGCCTCTGGTTCTGGATACTGCTCCGTTTTCCGGTCCGGATCAAGTGGATTCTGGATGTAACACTGCTTTCTGGGTACTGGCAAGAGTTCTTGGCAAAAGAATTCAGACAGCTCGTCCGGCTGTGGAATAGTTTGCAAATGATTTTGAGGCCTGCTGACAAATACTTTTGCTTGCAGTGGGTCTTCTTGGTTCAAAGTTCTGTAGTCTCTGTTTAGCTTGGAAGTCTAAGTGTTGGATCTCTGGATGTGAAGTCGTCGGTCAGCCTGTTCCGCAGCAAATGGAATTGAATGTCTCTACCTGTCCCAGCGGTCTCTTTTTATGTGTTTTGAAAATGGGTGTGTGCCTAGGCCTAGCTAAGCCTGCCCCTCTCTACTTGTCATTAGCCCAATTCTCCCCTCTCCCATGATTGGGGGAAGGAAATGTGAGTCAGAGTGATGCTGTAGGTTTTATGGTCAGAGGAACCTCCCCTTGTCAGATTAACACGCAAATCTATATTTGATCCAAATGCATATTTTGCCAACTACACAGTTGTTTTTACATCACCTACACACATCATATATCACATGAGGTAGGCACTGTTCCGACTCTGGCGTTTCTAGGAGCTTGGGTAAAGAAATGGCAACTTATTTTCGATTTTAGTGGGTTATGCAACATTGGTTTTTCATTAAAAATTATACACATATACACGGCCTGTCCATACATACTCCAGTAAATTCCCATGTCTCTAGCTTAAACACAGAGTCTGTAGTATCAATAAATAGCGGGGTCTTGCCCCAGAACATCACACAAATTGGAGTTTGGGCTTGAATTGTGGGCAAAGTTTTCATTTTAAGGATCCCCAAATTTCACATTTCTGTCATCTGGTTACCAAGAGTTATGAGTGTTTCTGTAAAATATATATTTGCTTTCAATTCAAAGTACTGCAGTGTTTGAGTCCGCCCCCAAAGTTTGGGGATGACAGTGATCACATGTCTCTCCTGGCTGGCAGATCTTTGTTGACAGGAAACAGTGAAAATCACCATATCCTATTCAAGGGAAAAGGTCTTTTGTGTGGGCTCCAGCAAGCTGAGGTCAACAGACCAGGGGGCCACTTTGCATTTGGTTAGCATGACCATGTGATATCCTGGGCTTTCTGAGGTGAGAAGGTTTCCCAGCCTTTTGGCCTGTTAATCAAATCAGATTGTCTCTGGGAACAGCAGGTGGTTAGATTTTTAATTAACCCACAGTCTTTTGAAGTCCCAATTGTCACAGAAGGCTGATTAGCTTCTGAACTAGCAGTTCTCCTGTCAGAGTTTAGACCGCTAGCGCCGCCTTGAGTCCAAAGCGGGTACTGCATGCATTTTTTTTTTTGGATCAGTCTTGAATTAATGCATTTCAAACAAGAGATTTTACATGGAAGTATATTATCCAGGTTCAGCACATGGCACTTGTGAGGTTCTGCAGTAAAATAATGTTTTGCCCATTATTTAGCCATATTTGACCTGAAGAATATGAATTCCCAATAGTTATGGGTTGCTTTTGGCAATCAGCATTGCCCCTTTTGCAATGGTTTCAGGCTACTGTGTGTAGCCCAATGGTGGTTTTAGGCAGTGCCCTTCTGTGCCCACAACATAGGCAAAAATGGGTGGCAGCCTATTCTTCATGCATTTCCCTGTGCATTTTCTGGGAAGTTCTGGCCATCATGATGTTTTCAATGCCAGTAAGGCACAGTTTTTGTGGTAGGGCTCGGATGCATGGGTAAAAACATCCCACAAGCCCCCCCTTCTTGAGATGGCCGTTCTGTCCTTTCTCAGATGGAACTCGCAAGATCTGGGATGTTTTCCTCATCTTCTTCCAGTAGATGGCATAGTTCAGCATCTTTTCCCCATCCGGTTAGATCGATCGGTTCTCCTCGCCGGTCCTAATGGGAATATTGGGCAGTACCCCGGGCCCCTGGATCTTTGCTCCCGGTCCTTGGATCGTTCTCCTTGGCCAGTCTCCAGGTTTTCTTTCTCCTAGGACGACAAAGGAAAAACGGCAATACCTATTCGTAGACATTTTTCCATCACTACTAATGGTGTGGCAGACATATACATTTTATACTTTAACATACCTAACATTTTACTTTTGAGATACAAGTTATCATTCAAAGACAGTGGCTTACAAGAGTATAATATTTTAGAGGCTATGTGGGATATTTTAGGGTTGGAACTGAATTAATCTGGAGCGGTCCCCTCTGGTATTGCAGAGGACTCCTCCAGTTGCTGCAAAGTGTGCCTGGGATGGCAACCCTTTTGCTGGTTAATATGGACCCACTTGTCTTCCCCTTCCGCCAGACTGCCTTTGGGGATGCAGATCTTATAGGCAACAGGGGAGATCTTGTCTATAATTTCAAACGGTCCATTCCATGTAGGCAAGAATTTTCGCTGTTTGGCCTGGTTCCTTTGGAAATTGTATAGATAGACCCGATCACCCACCTTATATTCCTTTCGGGTAGTTTTTAAATCATAGTGGGTCTTCATGCTCTCGGCTGATCTTTCTAGATTCCGCTGAGCATAGGCAAAAGCATGCTGAAGGTGTTTCCTTAAATTCTCCACATACTCATGAGTTGTGGAGGCATTTATAAGTGTCTGCTCTTGAGTCCTGTAGAGCAAATGCTGGGGAAGCACCATCTTGCATCCAGTCATCAACCCAAATGGTGACATTTAGGTTGCAGATGAAGGGGTAGATCTGATGGCCATTAGGACCAGAGGTAATCGGATATCCCAACTTGGCCCAGAATCTGCCACAAACTTTTTTAAGATGCTCACAATGGTTCGGTTGTATCTCTCTACTGCCCCAGAAGAAGCTGGCCGGTAAGCAATATGTAGCTTTCTTTTGACCCCCAGTATCTCCCACATCGTTGTCATTACTTCACTGGTGAAGTGGCTACCTCTGTCTGACTCAATCCTTTGAGGTAGACCAAAACGGGAAAAGATGTGGTTAATCATCAGGGCAGCTGCTGTTTCTGCCTTGCAGTTTGGGGCTGGGAGACATTCCACCCACTTGGTAAACAAGCATGTAACGGTCAACATGTACTTGTTTCCTCTAGATGAGCGAATCACAGGGCCTACAAAGTCGATTTGCAAATCTGACCATGGCAGTGTCATCCCCCTCTTTTGGAGAGTCGCACGATGTGTGAGGGATGATGGCTGAAATTGTGCACACACAAGACACCCCTTCAAGTATTGGTCGAGGTCCTGCCCCATGTGTGGCCAGTATGCAACCTCTCTTAAGATTTCCAGTGTTGTGTGAAACCCCCTATGACCAGTGGTGGCCACTTCATGGGCGTGACTTAACATCAGGCTTCGGAATGAGGTAGGAACCACCCACTGATCGTGGCCAGCTTTGGATTTCCTTACCAGCAAACCGTCTTGGATTCGGAACATTTTTGGACATTTCATCAACACTCTTAGGTCCTCTTTCCCAATGTAATCGGTATCCGTCAGGGGAAAGTTCTCAGGGTCCTCAAGGTGTTGGTAAAACTTACCAATAATTGGAACCCCCTTCTGAGCTGTAATTAAATCAGCATCAGGGGTCTCCTTACTCCATTGGGCAGTTGAAAGATCATTGTGAGCATTTGTTTGGGACCTAGTGATAGCAGTGACCTGGATTTCCCCAAAAGGGACTCTATTTCTATTAGATCCCCTTGGATTGCCCCGGTTTTGGCCAGCTGATCAGCTAAGTCATTTCCAGTTTTGTCTGGTCCCTCTACTTTGGAATGACCCTTGATCTTTTTCCAGTAGATGGTCATCCCATTCGATGTGACCAGATCATCAATGTTTTGAATTAACTTCCCATGTTTCAGGGGTTTGTTATTAGCACATAACATGCCTCTGGTTTTCCAATTAACCAGGTGCTCCACAAACCCATTCCGTACATAATCCGAATCGGTGATTATGACCAGTTTGTGGAGTTGATGTTGGACAGCAGTGAGGATGGCCTGATGCACAGCCATCAACTCTGCCACCTGACTTCTTCGGGGACCAATTTTGTATCCAGCGGAGGGTTCTGGAAACTCCTTCACCCAGGCATTCCCTACGCCAGCCACAAGTTCTTTCTCTCTGTTGTTGTCAACATGTTACGAGCATCCATCCACATAGACAGTGGGCATTCCCTCACACTTGTTTTCTTCAAAGACTTTGTTTGGGGAATTAAGGTATGCCTCCATGTTGTCCTTGGTTTTTAGACTTTCGTCCTTGAGACAGTTTTCTCTGGCACAAACATGCAAGTCAGCCAGACCTTGCGCGAGGGGACTATTCTTGTTTTGGCCATGTCTGACCTCTACAGGAAAGCCTTGGATTGACAGAATCCAGGAAGTAATCCAGGAATTACTCACATTTCCGGCCCGGATTCTGTCACTTTGGAGATATTGCAGAGGCTGGTGTGGAGTCTCCACTATGATGTGTTCTCCCTGGATAAACGGGCGGTAATTCTTCAATGCCCACACCATTGCCAGGAGTGCCTTCTCACAATCGTTGAATTTTTCCTCCACAGAGGATAAAGTTTTGCTCGCATAGGAGATTACTTTATTGACCTTGTCATGCTTTTGGTATAATACTGCCGTCAAGCACGTATTAGAGAACCCCGTCTCCAGGAAGAACTCCTTGTTTCTGACAGGGTAAGCTAGGCAAGGCGCTTGTGAGAGGCTTCTTTTGAGTTGTCTTACCGCCTCTGATTGTTCTGGACCCCATTCCCACTTGACCCCCCCTTCAAGAGATGAATCAGGGGTCTAGTGATCTCTGCGTAGCCTTCAATGAACTTTCTGCTGTAATTAGGCAGTCCAAGGAGGCTCCTTAGTTCCCGCACAGTTGTGGGGTCTTTCAGTTTCTGGAGTGCTTCCACTTTCTTTTCCTGGGGACAGAGACCCTGAGGAGTAATCTCATGCCCCAAGAAATTAACACAGGTCCTACACCACTGTGCTTTCTGAAGGGAAAGTTTTGCTCCGGCGGCCCTCAACTGTGTCAGAACATAGCGGATCTCCGCTATGTGTTCTTCCACAGATGAACTTTTGATGAGGACATCATCTACATAAGCCAGGTTACCCCTCGCACCCAGGTCGGGCATGACCTTATGTAGGAAAATGTTGAATTCATTGCCGGAGTTGAGGTATCCGAAGCGAGTCCGGGTCCATGTGTACTGCTGGCCCCCAAAGGTAAAAGCCAGTTTGTATTGGTCCTCCCTACTGACAGGCACGGTCCAGTATCCATTGGTCAGGTCTATTGCTGTGAATCCCTGTGACCCCTGAATCTGGGCCAGCCCTTGGTCATTGTAGGGCAGAGGCCATCGGGAAGTATGGACCCGTTTGTTGAGCTCCCTAAGGTCGGCGCAGAGTCTCCACTGGCCGTTTGGCTTCAATATTCCCAGCACCGGATTATTGAAAGTGCTGTGGACTGGACGGATTATTCCCCGGGACTCAAGGTTCTTAATTATTTCAGTAAGGGACTCCATGGATGTGAGAGGCAAGCAATATTGCTTCACAAACACTGGAGTCATTCCAGGGTCAGTGGGAATTGTTGTTGTGTGGATGTCGGTGCAACCACAGTCATATGAGTCTACCGCAAAGAGATCTTGGAAATCCAAGAAAACTTGTTTCAACTTTTGCTTCTGTTCCAGAGTCACACAGGCATCGGCTAGGTTGACTCTCTCTTCCACCATCTGCCTGAAGCCTGGAAAGACTTCCGGTTTGGCTATCTCAGCGGCCTCCTCCAGCTGGGTGGAGAAGTCCCTGGTCAGAGTGCTGATTTGGACTGGAGGCTTCAGGTGGGAAAGGCAGCCCTCATGGACCTGGAAAATCACCTCATCCCTCCTGAAGTCACAAGTCACATCTTCCTTACCATAAGGGCAAGAAGTGTACACCAGGAAGTTCCCCCCATGCCGGGTGAAAATCCTGTCTGGTGTTGTATTGTCCTCACTGTCACTGTCAAAACAGTCCTTGGGGATTGGTCCTAACAGTTCATTTCCTAAATCAATGGAGAAATGTCGGTCATCAATCGCCATTCCAATAATGGTGCCTGCGGCTAGAGTAATACTCTTTAAGTCGCTGTTATCCACCTCTATTAGAATGGTGTCATGTTCTATGTTGACTAATGGTGTTGGGTTTACCCCCAACCCTTGCTGTTGGAGAGAAGCGTTTAGATGTATGTAAGCATCAGGGTTTTTCAATTTTTTTCCTCTTTTAACTTGCACTTCCAGGGAGAATTGTCGGGTCCTTTCTGGGATGGTGACTTCCTCTTTGATCTGAATTTCAACTGCATAAGGTAGCAATTGAGCTGACCTAAATGCTTTTTCTGGATCATCAAAGCCCATGGGATTATCCGCTAATCGGGACCAAGCTTTGAAGTTTATCAGGTCCAAACTAATGGCAAAGCGATTGAGAATGTCACTGCCTAAGTAAAAGGCGGCAGTGACGTCTCGCACGACCCAACAATTATGGACTATGCTCTTGTTGCCAATGGAGATTTTGAGCATACACCTGCTTGGCAGGAGATGTTTGGAATTAGGTGCTTCCAGGTCCATTTCCCATTTGTCTATCAGTTTGAATGTGGGAATGGCTGGATCTTTTGGGAGTTGGCGGAACATGGCTTCGCTGATGAAGCTCTTACCGTTGTTCACACACACTCGAGCAAGAAAAGAGTCCTTCCCATCATTTAACTGAACAGGGATGAACAACTGCTCTCCAATTTGCTGAATATCAGACAGGCTCTGAGCTGATTTCACATCTTTCTGGACTATAGGAGTGGGAGTTTCTGATTGTGGATTAGTAAAGAATTTCAGGGTTTTTCCTTCCAGTGTGGAATACCACCTTAAACTGGAAGGAAGGTTGATTTTCAGAAATAGAGAGGACCCCCCATCACCAGTCTGTTGTCCTACTGCTATTACTGTCACGTCTGGAGTTTGGTTGTTCTGGAAGTGAAATTCTACTTGGTGAGATTTTTGTTCAACCATGTGGCAGGTGCCGTTTAAACTAACATGGTTGACACTCTGTTTTAATTTTATTGGTCGACTAGTCTGGGTCCAGAGGACCTTGGTTATGCAATCTATTAGGGGTGACAACCTTTTCAGGAGGTCATTCCCTAGTAAACAAGGGGTGCCCTCTGGAGTCACTACTATGACCGGGTGTTTCACATTGTGTCGCCCAATTTTGATGTCCAGATCTGCAGTCCCCTCGACAGGAATTTCCTTCCCGTCAAAGTTCTGCAGTTGTCCAGGAAGAGAGGTGAGAGGAATTCGGTAATTCTCCCCCCTTCCTGCATTTGGTTCCTCAAAGGCCCTTTTGGACAGAAGGGTAGCTTGGGATCCAGTGTCCACCAGTGCCAAAATTGTACCCTGCCCCTGTACTTGTACCGGGGCATAGTATCTTCCCTCCTTCTCCTCAAGGGGGTACAGATAATGCACATTTTTGGACAACTGGTGGGCTAACTTTCTGGTTTTGGACATTGCTAGCAACGAGATTTGGGCAGAATTGTGTGGAGAGCCTTGGGAATCTGAAAGAAAAAGTTGGCAACTGGAGATCAGAGCCATTGTGGGTTCCCCTGGTTCCGGTTCTGGGCCGCCCCCCCCTTTTTGGAGGCAGTCACCAGGATGGGTTTGAACCAGGGGATTTCGGTATGGTGGGTTCTGGGATGAGATGATGGGCGGCGGTAACTCAGTCTCCATATCTCCCCAGTCTGGATTGGAAACCCTTGGGACCCATTTTTCTTTGGGAGGAGTTCCCCCATCTCGAAAGGAGAAGATCCTTTTCCCAGGATCCTCTGAGGATCCCTCTCCCTCAAATTGGAAGATCTGTACCTCCTCCACAAACTGGGCCTGTTTGGGTGCTTTGTTTCTCCTACCCCCACTCTGCTCCTTGGGAGGCAGGCTTTCAGGGGCAGGAGATTTTGTTTCCGGTTCCTGGTTTTCCAGGGGCTGTTTACAAGTTGGGAAGGAAGCTTCCTCCAAGGCTTTACACCCCCCTTCCCCTTGTGCCTCCTCCCTGGGAACCGGTGGGCTATCGGGGTGCTGCCCCCGTCATTGTTCTGGAGCACCAGGTCCAGAGTTTGGGGCATTCTGCGGTGGCATGCTCATCTGAGGGTTCTGTTGAGCCCTCAGTATGTGACCCAGATCTCGTGCCATATTTTGACCTGGCGCTCAACTTGTGAAACCCGCTCAGGCTGATACGGGGCTCTATTTTCTCCCCTGGGCTGATCCCGGGAAGGGTAGCTATCCCTTCTCTGGTAGTACCCCTGGTTGGGAAGATTTTGGTACCCCTCCACCCTTGGCCTCCCCTCTCCCGGATTAGGTTGTCTGGGCTCAGGGAATTGGGGAAAGAAGGATGGATGATTTTGGGGCTGGAAATTGGGTGGATACCTGGGGAAAAAGTTCTGCCCAGGATTTGGTGAATTTCTGCCCTCCTGGGGGAAGTTAGGAGGGAAGTTCCCCGGGTCAGGTGCTTGGCTGGATCCCCCCCCTTGGGCTAGAGGAGTCCACACATAACCCAGGATTGGTCGGTTTCCCTTGTAGCGGGGACTTACATAGTCAGGGGGGCGGGGGACCCCATTTGTGGGACTACCTCCTCGACTCCCTGTCTGTGACTGGCCCGAGGACCTTCTGGGCTGTGAATTATTTGCTGCAGGCAGGTTTTTAGGCCCCCCCATCTCCAAATCTAAAATGGGGGCAACCTTTACCTCTGCCACCTTGGCAGCAGCAGGGGTGCTGTTGGTTTTGGGGTTTTTCGGCGCATTATTTTTATTTTCGATGGGCTTCTGCACCTCATAGATCCGGGTAGCCTGTTCAATGACCCAGTCTTTTCTCATGAAAATCTCTCACAAGCTGGGTCATTATGTATTTGGGTAAGGCATGGAAAAACGTATTGATAAATTCTCTGCTATCCGTGCGCACCCTTCTGGTGGTCTGCGCAAAAGCACGCTTTAATTCTTGCACAAACTCTTGTGGGGCTTGATCCTCCCCACATTGCAAATTGTAGGCTGCCTTGCGAGCATCTTGAGGATTTCTGTGCACAGAAAAATGTTTCAAGATGGCCGCCCTGTATGTGGACCACCTTGAATGGTTTTGATCCTCCAGCCCCGCAAAGAAACTGGAGTATTCTGGTGAGAAGGTCCACTTTACATATTGAATACAGCTTTGGCTGTCCTTCAAATGGAAAGTCTCCATCATTTGCTCATAGAGCTCCAAGTGTTCCCAAACAGAATACTTGGCGTTCTTATGATAAGGCGTGATGACACTCCTTATTGCCTTTATTTGTTTCAATGGGTCCTTAAGCAAGGCCCTTTTTGCCTTATTGGCCTTTTTGGTTCGGGTAACCCTGGTCCATTCATCCTCCGACTCAGAAGTGCTGCTCCCAGAGTTACCCGTCTGATCTTCCAGGTTTTCCCGGATTCTGCGAGCCTGGGAATGGCTGGCAGAATGTGGGGACCTGGTCTCCTGTGTCCTGTGACACTCAGAGGAGTCTTCAGATCCCTCCTTGCTACCAGGATTTGCTGGGTATCCCCCCCACTGACCTAACTGGGCAGAGGTTTTCAGGATGCCCTTAATGGGCCTACTCTCCTGGGGTTCCCCACTAAATTGCACTGTGCTTGGGTGCCCATACACGGATACCCGCCCATCCATTCCTGGGAGGTACTGGCCTATGAGCCCCATACTTCTAGCTGGATAGTAATCTGCCATCCCCGTGGCCCTGGGCTCATGTGCGCGAGGGGACATGGGGTGGCAGAGTCCAGGGACTGGGAGAGATGAAGGCCTCTGGTACTAGGGCTCCTGAGGTTATGTTCAGGAGTTTCTCTTTCCCAGCGAACCTCATCTCTATCCGCCCCTGCTTCCTGTTGCAATGCAAGAGCCTGCGCTTTCAGTTCCTCAGTTAAGGCCTTACTAGACTCTATCAGTCTATCCTGCATCGCTACCTGTTGCTGGAGCCTATCATTGTGCTGACAGAGAGCCTCATTTTCTCTCTGTGCCTCCTGATTGGTCCTGGAGTACTGGGCCAGTCTCTGCTGCAGGAGGTTTACCTCCTGAGCTGTGTCCCTATTGGCCTGCTCCTTTCTTGCCAGAGCATCCTCCACCCTTCTGGTGTGCTCTAACAAGTTCTGGTGTTCTTTTTGGAGGTCACCCAGTCCCTGGAGGGCTAGGTGATTTTCTTCCATTTTCCTTTTTAAGTGGCAGACTTCCTGGCCTAAGGCATCCCTTTCCTGACTAAGAGCCTGCATCTGTGCGGCCAGGTCGTCCCTTTGCCTTTGGAAGGCACCAGCTTTCTGGCGCTCCTGATCAAACTCTGACTGGGTATCCAGGTCTTTCAGAATCAATTTATTGCTTTCCTCTTTCTCTCTGTCTAATCGAATTTGCAGGGTGGCTACCTGCTCTGTGCATGCGCTGTTGAAGTCCAGTTGTTGCTCCAGCTTTTTCTGGCTCTGCAGAAGGGAGTCCAAACCTTCTTGGTACTCCTTCTGCAAGGCCAGAAATCTGGTATCCTGGTCAGCCTTCTCCTGTTGCAGTCTATCCATGTCGTCTTTTATTTAAATGATATACTGCCTACTATCATTTTCTGACTCCTGGCTCCTCTGCAGCCTCTGCTCAGAAGAGACCAGGTCAGATTGGGCCTTTTCTAACGCCAGCTGTTGCCTACTTGCCAGATCTTGGCCTTCAGCACATTTGTCCTGCATGGCTCCCATATATAGATACAAATATGCCACTATCCTAACCATCTTGTCGTGTTCATCTTTAACTTTAGGAGCCATGTATAATTCACTAAGGGCCACATGTAATGGACCCTGATCTCTCCATATATTTGACCCTGTTTCAGTGACCTGTTGCGCGATTGCCTGCAGCCAGACCGTTTGGTCCTGATGAGTCCACTCACCTCTCACAAATAGCTTATGTAAGATGTGCTCTCTGGCTATTTTCATATCTACCAAAGCCGTCATTCTGGAATTTGGGTTCCTTCCTGACTTACAGAAGTTTGTATTTTATTTTGCAAAACAGACCGTTTCCTTAGAGCGTTCCTTTGAGGGGTGCTTTCACAGTGTAAAACAGCGTGGTGATCCGACCGGATATGTGTATCTGGTCAGTTGGCACACTGTATTAATCTGCACAAATGGTAAATCTAACCCAGAATATCCCGGCTCCGAGCCCCCACTTTTGTAACCGATATTCACTCAACACTACAGCCAAGTCAATGCCTAGTCTGGGATGCTGAAGAAAACCCTTATTAATGTATTTTTATGTCTAGTTCAGTACTCTGGATGACCACCCTTGTATAAAACCCCCCTCTTAGAATCCCCCTGACCCCACTGAGCCAAGAAGTATGTTTGTTTTGCACATTAAAAGGTTTATTTGAGAATTTAAACAATATATATATATATATATCACACTTTATAATAAATTAATATCTGATAGTACACTTAGACATATCATGTAGATCAACAATGGGTAATCTGGCACTAGCACACTTCTTTACAATCAATGAGGAGTTAGTATAGGATGGATAAAGTAGCAAAAATACTTTTATGATTTCAGGGGAAAAGCAATGAGGAATAAAATGCAGTACAGAAATACTTGATATGATTTTAGCAAAAGATAAGATAATCACTTTTTCTCTGGCAATTCACCCCCTCCCATATGCAATGTAAGAAATGGAAGGAGATGGAAAGAGGAGCACACAGTTCTCAGGAATGCAATCAAATACAATACGAAATTCAGTTCCCCCCAGCAAGCTTAGAGGAAACAGGTAGGAGTTTGAAACACAGGCCCAAAATGCTTTTTAAATGTGATGGCAATGGATGGGAAAATGTGCCAATGATTTTAATTCCCTCTAGAGATTCAGGGTGAGTGGGAGATGCGTGTTGGTATTAGTTCAGGCTCACTTTAGCAATGCTCTATGAGTTATTACCAAGTTGCAAACGGATTTTAACAAAGGAAAGAATGGAGCTGCTATTTTGACCAGTGGAGAAATTGAGCCAAAATCGCAAATCGCGGTAAAAATTTGCGAGTGCGTGAATCGTGGTTGTGGCAAGAGTATAAGGAGTAGCAAGTCGGTTCTAGGCTTGTTGGAAAGCCTAGATCCTACGCTTTCAAAGGAAAGTTAAATCTAGTTCATAGCCCAAACGGTTCCAGAGATATGGGCGATTAAATAAAGGTAGGTTTTTGGATTTAAAGTAAACTCAAAATGACAGGTGACAGCTTGCAGCTTCAGAATTGACAGGTGACAGTTGTGCAGTTTTACAAATGACAGATGACACGATTTCTAGGAGGCAGTTCTACTTAGGTTAAAATAGTTTGGATTAGATTATTTTAACTAAGAGATTGGTTCTGCACAGTTCTGCTAGGTACTCACAATATAAATTTGAACTAAGCCTCGTCACGGATCTGGTCAACACGTCCGGCTGCGTTTCTGTCTGCTCGGCGGGTCAATCAGGCACCGGTTCTGCTCACAGCGATCTGGGTCAGCTCTGCTCTGCTGGTCTAGCCTCTCTGGATTCAGCGGCCACTGGTTCTGGATACTGCTCTGTTTTCTGGTCTGGATCAAGTGGATTCTGGATGTAACACTGCTTTCTGGGTACTGGCAAGAGTTCTTGGCAAAAGAATTCAGACAGCTCGCCCGGCTGTGGAATAGTTTGCAAATGATTTTGAGGCCTGCTGACAAATACTTTTGCTTGCAGTGGGCCTTCTTGGTTCAAAGTTCTGTAGTCTCTGTTTAGCTTGGAAGTCTAAGTGTTGGATCTCTGGATGTGAAGTCGTCGGTCAGCATGCTCCGCAGCAAATGGAATTGAATGTCTCTACCGGTCCCAGCAGTCTCTTTTTATGTGTTTTGAAAATGGGTGTGTGCCTGTGCCTAGCTAAGCCTGCCCCTCTCTACTTGTCATTGGCCCAATTCTCCCCTCTCCCATGATTGGGGGAAGGAAATGTGAGTCAGAGTGATGCTGTAGGTTTTATGGTCAGAGGAACCTCCCCTTGACAGATTAACATGCACATCTATATTTGATCCAAATACATATTTTCCCACCTACACAGTTGTTTTTACATCACCTACACACATCATATATCACATGAGGTAGGCACTGTTCCGACTCTGGCGTTTCTAGGAGCTTGGGTAAAGAAATGGCAACTTATTTTCGATTTTAGTGGATTATGCAACATTGGTTTTTCATTAAAAATTATACACATATACACGGCCTGTCCATACATACTCCAGTAAATTCCCATGTCTCTAGCTTAAACACAGAGTCTGTAGTATCAATAAATAGCGGGGTTTTGCCCCAGAACATCACACAAATTGGAGTTTGGGCTTGAATTGTGGGCAAAGTTTTCATTTTAAGGATCCCCAAATTTAACATTTCTGTCATCTGGTTACCAAGAGTTATGAGTATTTCTGTAAAATATATATTTGCTTTCAATTCAAAGTACTGCAGTGTTTGAGTCCGCCCCCAAAGTTTGGGGATGACAGTGATCACATGTCTCTCCTGGCTGGCAGATCTTTGTTGACAGGAAACAGTCAAAATCACCATATCCTATTCAAAGGAAAAGGTCTTTTGTGTGGGCTCCAGCAAGCCGAGGTCAACAGACCAGGGGGCCACTTTGCATTTGGTTAGCATGACCATGTGATATCCTGGGCTTTCTGAGGTGAGAAGGTTTCCCAGCCTTTTGGCCTGTTAATCAAATCAGATTGTCTCTGGGAACAGCAGGTGGTTAGATTTTTAATTAACCCACAGTCTTTTGAAGTCCCAATTGTCACAGAAGGCTGATTAGCTTCTGAAGTAGCGTTCTCCTGTCAGAGTTTAGACCGCTAGCGCCGCCTTGAGTCCAAAGCGGGTACTGCATGCATTTTATTTTTGGATCAGTCTTGAATTAATGCATTTCAAACAAGAGATTTTACATGGAAGTATATTATCCAGGTTCAGCACATGGCACTGGTGTGGTTCTGCAGTAAAATAATGTTGTGCCCATAATTTAGCCATATTTGACCTGAAGAATATGAATTCTCCATAGTTATGGGTTGCTTTTGGCAATCAGCATTGCCCCTTTTGCAATGGTTTCAGGCTACTGTGTGTAGCCCAATGGTGGTTTCAGGCAGTGCCCTTCTGTGCCCACAACATAGGCAAAAATGGGTGGCAGCCTATTCTTCATGCATTTCCCTGTGCATTTTCTGGGAAGTTCTGGCCATCATGATGTTTTCAATGCCAGTAAGGCACAGTTTTTGCGGTAGGGCTCGGATGCATGGGTAAAAACATCCCACATACCAACTCGTGGGGCCATAAATGGTGATCCTTACAGGGCTGTGTGTGCATGCTAAACAGCGCAAGGGGCAAGCAGTGCACCCAGTTTTCCTTTAGAGTGGTGCAGAACTTGGTCAATTTACTTTTCAAGGGCCTGTTGATCCTTTCCACAACCCGGTGGCCTGAGGGTAGTAAATTGTTCACATTCAATGCTTGATGCTCAGCAGCGCTGACACTTCCCTAAATAGGTCATTGAAAAAGTGGTGCCATTATCAGACTTTAACACATTGCAGATGCCTCAACAAGGGAAAACCTCTCTGACCAAAAAGCTGGCTGCACACGTAGCATCTGATGTGCACAAGGACCTGCCTCCACCCAGTGGGAGAAAGGACATGCCACCACGATCAAATAACGCAATCCATTACACCTTTCATCCATGTCTGCGTAGTCTATGTGTAATTCGCGGAACAGCCCAGTAGGGTGGCACAGGGTACTTTGGATAGTTCTTAAGGTGAGACCAGACTTGTAACCCTGACACATGGTGCAATGAATCACCATTTTAGTCTATGTTTCTTGCAGATTGGGGACAAACCAGTCCGCCTGTATATCTGCAGCAATATGCTGTTTGGACACATGAGATGGATGGGCGCAACTGGTCCAATGCGACCAGCAGCCATTCATGCAGCATAACCGCCTTGCCTGAAGTTTCCTGTGACAACAATAGATCTGTTGGGGACTGCTTACATTCTCTCTTAAACCATAGATCCTTTTCTTCCTGTGGGGCCTGGCCATGCAACTCATCCAATTGTGCAATTATTAAGGAAATATAGGAGGCTGATAACATCTCTCTACTCTGTGCTACTACTGGGTACTTGGTAACATTTCGCACAGGGAGGTACGCTGCTTGCTTGGCTGCCATGTCTGCAGCAACATTACCAAGTGAGACCTCATCTGTGTCGTTTGTATGGGTGGTGCATTTCACCACCACCATCAGGGAGGGCTGGGATAGTGCTTTAATCAATTTATCTAACAGTGCTACTTGCTGGACTGGGGACCCGTCAGCCCACCTAAATCCTCCTGTCTCTCAATGTGCAGGTCCTGCATTCACCATTGTGGTGCCATAGGCAGAATCAGAGTAGATTGTAATGCTGCACCCTTGAGATGCTAGAAGCGCCTCAATAAATGCTATACATTCTGCTACTTTGGCCGAATAGGGCATGGGTAATCTTTTTTGCACCAATACCTAATAGACCCCATCTACTAAGCGGACAACTACCACCCCAATATGCCTCAAACCAGTTCCCTGGTTGATAGTTGCTGAACCATCAATGAAAAATGGGCTGTCCCTTGCTGTTGGGATGTCGCCTTCCTCCCCCTCAAATGTCACTCAATCATGCTTTGCAAGGTCTTCTTCAGTGAACATTTCTGTCAAAAAGGTGGCTGGATTTATTGATTTGCACCAAACTATATGAATGTTTGGGCTGGACAGTATGACCTTATACACGGATGGCGACTGCGTGGTTAGTGTAGATTTGGATCACTACAGGGTGGCATATACTGCATGCTCCACATACAATCTCACGAAGTACCCCATAACAATCGTGGAGCTTTTTCAATTTCAAATGCGTCTCGAAGTGCATTCCCCCATGTGTAAACGGGATGAGGTACTGCGAGTCAGGATGCCAGGGTATGGAAAAGAAAGCATTCTTGAGATCCATGACAGTGAAGTGGGTCGCGTCTTTGGGTATACTGCAGAGAATTGTTGCAGGGTTCAGAACTACAGAAAATTCTGCCTGCACAAGGTTATTCAGGGAGCAGAGATCCTGCATCATCCCCCAACTCACTCTGTTTGCTTTTTTATCAAATTGATAGCTCTGCTGCATGGAGAGGTGGAAGGTACAATTACAGTGCAAGAATGGTGTCTCGTATTCCTTCCTCAGCTTCTTTGGTCAGCAGATAGGGTTTTGCTCGAGGCAATACCACACCTGGCTGAAGTGTGATCTGACCATTTTTTTCTGCACTAGTTTTGCTTCCTCAGCCAGCAATCTCTGAGCCTTTTCCGTTTGTTGTTCTTTAATCTTCTTACAATGGTGCATAATTATAGTCTGAATGTGAGCCCACCCTTTTGCCTCTATGCCCACTATCTTCTCGAGCAGTTTCTGAACTTCCCTGGGCAATGCCCTCTTAATAACAAAATAGAAAAGAGGAACTGATAGGTCCTGCTGGTCTCCTGTCTTCGCTCGCCACATCTCCTGCACTTTTAAAAAGTACTGAGTGGAATGTTCATCATGCCAAATGGTGTACTGCATTCTAGACTGTAAGTCCGGGGTGTTAGGGTACGCCTGCCACAGCGCATCCCACACTTGCGCTCTGATGTTGTTGAAGGGTGGCCCATCGTGCACCTCATCATCTCACTTCACTCTTGGATACCCTGCCTAACCCACACATCGCCAACCTTATCTACCACAATTGCAATAGCAAACGTTTCATATCTCCCACTGCGAAAGGAATCCCTGCTGTCTGCTTTTAAAATGCGTATATCCACTTCCCAGCCCCCTCAGTGAGGGGTCGGAGTGTTTCAATCAAATTACTTTTATCTATCTGAGCTGAAGGCACATTGGGTCTGATCATGAGTTGGGTGGTATCCCGGCTGGGATACAGCCCAACTTTATTTGTGTTAGCGCCCACCTGTCATGGGTTGGGCGTTAACTGTTAGTCCCCATTACCCATTGGGTCCATTGGATCCAATGGGGAATTTTCAGTGCAATTACTGCGTGGTAATACTACCGGCGGTAATTACACAGAATATTGGTATTTTCCTGAAGTGTTTACCCCCAGCTTTCAGCAGGCCTTGACCGATGCACAGTACCGACACAGTATGGTCATAGGCCATGTCCTTTGCGTCCTTTATGGAGGAACTTTGTGGTTTGAGCTTAGCCACAGGCTGCCCTCTGTACATTACACACATGGCATGGCAACATACCAGGTAATCTGCAGGGAACCCACAGGGCAGGCCAATAGGCCATGCCCTGCATATATTGCAGGCATCTGCACATGTGAAAGGGTGCAATTATGTAATACACAGGTATTGAGTTACTCTGGCTGTGTCCCATGTTAGGAGGAGGTGACATATGTCACCCTGAGGAGTCTGTCATGTCTCCACCCTCTGAATCCAGCCTTTGCCAGTAAGTCCTTTATATAACAGTTACCACACTAAGGTAACCTCCCTTATATTTTGTTTTGGGGGATCTGGTCCTCTCAAACGGGAGGGCATAAACAAGCTAAATATCACAAAAAAGAAGAAACAGATTACCCCTCTCTCTGCCTATATGTGTAGGGTTGTGTGAGAATTTCACTTATACACCACAAGACATCATACTTTCTTCAAGGCACTGGACTGTATCATAAAAATCACATACCTTCCCAGGCCATGGTAGAAACACCCGATGGACCACTCTCCACAATTTACTTTATCACAAAATACTTTTTAATCAATCTTTACAAAATATCTTAATACATAAAAACAGAATAATTATTCCTGACAGGTACAGTTAAACATAGTTAAAAACACAGTTAAATCTGTGCTGGGTTTTTTATTGTCACAAATACAACACACCACATGTAATTGTAGCAGTTTAGATATAAGACTCAGATTGTTTTTTGGTCTTCTACAATAGTCGACATGTTTCGGCCTTTGGGTAGAGTTGGGCACTATCCCTAGTGCTTGTCGAACCCTTGGTCTTATGGCCTTCTTCAGGACTGGTATATTTCTTCCAAATGTGCTAATTGCTTTTTGTGTCCCCATATATTAGAATATCATCTATCTAAAAAACATTGTAAAAACAACAACAGCATGTTATCTTGTGATTGTGGTTACGTGGCATCAAAACATTTCTTTTACAACAATCTTTTCCATTCTCATTCTGTTCATTGTGTTTTGTGGCTTCTTATTTTACAACCAACGAGTGTCTCACTTTTATTCTGTTTCCTACAACACAGGGTTTCTCCCGTACACGTGAGGAGCTAAAGCCCACTTTAAGCACACGATATTTATAATCAGAAAGCCAAATGTGTCTTATCCATAGCAAGGTAACGTTTTTCTGCCGTGTACAGTTTGTGTCCACCCGACACCTCTCTGACGAATATACATATATCACACAACCCTTACTTACATTCACATATAGGCGTGAGCGCACAGCAGCTTTATTCTCGCTTGTGCTTCTTTCTTACTTTGCAGAAAAGTGGTTTTTCAGTAACCACCACTTCCTGAACTTCGATAAATGTATGAGTCCTCCCGCACTCGAATTTCTTAGGGCATCTGTGTCTAGTACAGATCTAGAGAGGGGGATTAATTAAGACAAAATCAATGGATAGAAAGTTTTTTGTCTCAAACTCTGAAGAATACTACTTGTACCCAGGAGTTTCGGAATTAAATGTATCTATATGTCCTTGGTATTCTTATATATATTTCAATTTGATTTTATATATCTTTCAATTTGATTTTTTCATTCAGTCCTATGCAAAAGATACAAGGCTTAACTTTATGCGTTTAAAACACAAAAGTTGAGTCCCAGCTCCTATCTAGGGATGGTTTCTTAGTGCCCCACCGGGATGTGCACTGCATCGGTCCCAAATTCAGACTCGATATACTCTCCTACAACACAAAGGACGATGTATAATCCTAGCTGTATCATGGGAGCAGTTGTTTGCAGAAAATTATGTCTCAAGAAACAGAAACACAAACAAGAATTTTGTTTTGTTTTTTGTCCTAATAGCGTGGCCCTCCCAGTTGCCATCTCAACTTCTCTTAATTAATAGGGCATATCAGGACGATTATGATCTGATTCAGCAAAGGAGGAGAGGGAGCAAGAGGCTTCTTCTGAATAAAAACAAAAACAAATTTTCTAACACAATGGAGACCATCATTCACTCCGTCTCTTAGAGCTGGCGTCGAGCCATGAGTGGCTCGTGAAATAACAACTGGGCATAGAGGTCTCGTTGTTAGCCTACCTTTTGGACGCGGGCTGGAAGATACTGCCGCGGTATTTTCCGGCGATGAAACAACCGGCTGTGAAAGACCGCAGAGCGTTCTGAACAGGGAGTTTTTTTCGTCCGATGCGTCCCGCGTTGCTGTGGCCATATCAGGTCCAGAAGAACTCGACGGCACATCCGGCGGCTGCCTTTGTTTATGTAGGGTCACGTATTTATCACGTGATCGCTTTTAGGTCAACACCCTCAATTAGTTAAAGGAGAAAATCCACCGTTGTACAAGGAGTTTTGGTTTGTACTCCAACTCATCCCTGCAACAGAAAGAGGAGGAAATAGAGAAAGACTTCTCAGTATGAGCGAACAACGGTGGATTTTCTCCCTTAACACGGTCACTCGAGGTTTAAACATTGCTGTGGAGTGGAATTCCCTTTTGGCATGACTCTGTCTTGTCAGTATGCAACTTTGTGTATGTGTTTTCACAAACTAGTTTCTCAAATGCAGGGGACTAGTCGGGCGGAAAAGCAGAATTATTACGTCTGTTTTTTTACACACGCTAAATAAACCTATTCGGTCGTGGGGGTAAGTGGCTTTTGTCTCTTTCCCTTTCCATTTGGAGGTTTCAAAACCTCACGCAGGAAAAGAAGTGACACAAATACGCTGTCTTTCACAGACATGAAAGACGTATCTTGCCCTTTAACTAATTGAGGGTGTTGACCTAAAAGCGATCACGTGATAAACACGTGACCCTACATAAACAAAGGCAGCCGCCGGAAGTGCCGTCGAGTTCTTCTGGACCTGATACGGCCACGGCAACGTGCATAGGACGAAAAAGACTCCCTGTTCAGAACGCTGATATATGCCACCCTGTAGTGATCCAAATCTACACTAACCACGCAGTCGGCATCCGAGTATAAGGTCATATCTGTACTAGACACAGATGCCCTAAGAAATTCGAGTGCGGGAGGACTCATACATTTATCGAAGTTCAGGAAGTGGTGGTTACTGAAAAACCACTTTTCTGCAAAGTAAGAAAGAAGCACAAGCGAGAATAAAGCTGCTGTGCGCTCACGCCTATATGTGAATGTAAGTAAGGGTTGTGTGATATATGTATATTCGTAAGAGAGGTGTCGGGTGGACACAAACTGTACACGGCAGAAAAACGTTACCTTGCTATGGATAAGACACATTTGGCTTTCTGATTATAAATATCGTGTGCTTAAAGTGGGCTTTAGCTCCTCACGTGTACGGGAGAAACCCTGTGTTGTAGGAAACAGAATAAAAGTGAGACACTAGTTGGTTGTAAAATAAGAAGCCACAAAACACAATGAACAGAATGAGAATGAAAAAGATTGTTGTAAAAGAAATGTTTTGATGCCACGTAACCACAATCACAAGATAACATGCTGTTGTTGTTTTTACAATGTTTTTTAGATAGATGATATTCTAATAGATGGGGACACAAAAAGCAATTAGCATATTTGGAAGAAATATACCAGTCCTGAAGAAGGCCATAAAACCAAGGGTTCGACAAGCACTAGGGATAGTGCCCAACTCTACCCAAAGGCCGAAACATGTCGACTATTGTAGAAGACCAAAAAACAATCTGAGTCTTATATCTAAACTGCTACAAATACATGTGGTGTGTTGTATTTGTGACAAAAAAAAACCCATCACAGATTTAACTGTGTTTTTAACTATGTTTAACTGTACCTGTCAGGAATAATTATTCTGTTTTTATGTATTAAGATATTTTGTAAAGATTTATTAAAAAGTATTTTGTGATAAAGTAAATTGTGGAGAGTGGTCCATCGGGTGTTTCTACCATGGCCTGGGAAGGTATGTGATTTTTATGATACAGTCCAGTGCCTTGAAGAAAGTATGATGCCTTGTAGTGTATAAGTGAAATTCTCACACAACCCTACACATATAGGCGGAGAGAGGTTTAATCTGTTTCTTCTTTTTTGTTATATTTAGCTTTATATAACAGGCAATACTGTTTGTGGGGGCCTTTGCCGATTTGATCACAGATTTACAATTGAAGTATGCTTCCCTCTATATAGTGGGTGATTTTTTCTTATGGTCTGATGAGCTCTCCTGGCAAAACAAAAGAGGTGATGGCTGGAATGTATTGAATTAATCTTAACCTCTGGCATTGCTCTGGTCAACCGTTCAGACCCTAGTTATTTAGCCTGCCAAGCAATTACAGAAGATGAAAGACCATGTGCAAATCAGGTTTAGTCCCACCCAAAAAGGGGAAGACCAGCCCAAACTGCTTGGTCAGATCCGTTATGCACGAGACCACAAGCATCCTCAGACATGTTTCGGCCTTGTTGGGCCTCATCATGGAGGAGTAGCTTAGGTCTCTAGGCCCAGTAGGTGGGGGACCCACATCTAGGTATACCTGTCGCACTCGGGGTGACTAAGCAAAACAATAGATGTGATGGTTGGAAGGTTTCTAATTAATCTTAACCTCTGGCATTGCTCTGGGCAAGCCTCCAAACCATCGTTCTTGGCCTGCCAAGCTATTACAAAAGGGCGAAAAACATATGCAAATCATATGCAAATCAAAAGGGACCTCCATACTTGAAGTTAATTCATTCATTTGCAGATTACAGCTGGTGAAGGGTCCTACTCACACCAAGGACCATACTTTAGATTTAATCTTTGCTTCCAAAGGTACCGGAAGAGTTCACACTTGCCTGCCAGTTATCTGGTTGGATCATTTTTTAGTGCCTTTCTCAGTAATTCTTTCTTCTCCCCTTTTGAGGGTCAGGCCACCAGCTGCACCGCAAAGCTCCTGGAAAGAAGCCTATCTCTCTGCTCTGCCAGCACAGGTTTGAATACATTGTGAGCAATCCTCTTCGATCTCTGCTTGCTTCCGATCCTGTGGCTATTCCCCAGGAGGCTTTTACTCTTGTGGCGAATGACCTAGCCCCTCCCCCCTTAAAATCAGTAACACCACATAGAGAAGATCTGCACTGTGGTTTGCGGATTCCTTGCGTTTGGCTAAACTTTCATATAGGTTAGCAGGACGGGTCTGGCGTTCTGGATATCTAGCAGGGGGCAAAATCCTATCGCTTGAAGTATCATCAAGCTATCAAAGCAGCAAAAAAAATATATTTTACTGCTTGGATTTTCAATAACTCTACATCAACTTAAAGAGCTGTTTCAGTGGTAACTCTTATCCCCTAGTTTAATTTCTTCCTCTGTGTCCCACCCCTCATGTTTTCTGTGATTCTCTTTCTCATTTCTTGACTGAGAAGATTATTAATATCAGGATAAAAATACCAGTCCCTATTGAGACCCCGGTACTGTCTCCTCCTCCCTTGTTGCCATCTTGGACTCGGCCCAATGCAATGGTGCAACTTTTTCAACGTTTGCCCCCATTTCTTAGGGGCAGATTTGAAAAGAAATGTTTTGTTGAAATCCTGTTCTCACTAAATCCCATCCCTCTTGAAGTATGGAAACACATTAGCTCTGAGATATCACCTCTTGTGACTTTAGCTGTGAATTCCTCATTATCACAAGGCCTTATTCCATCGAGCCGTAAACATGTCCTGGTGATTCCACTGTTTTCAAAAAACACTTTGGACCCTAGCTCCCGGGCTCATTTTCGGCCTATCTCATTCCTCAGATTTCCTATGAGGGTGCTTGAGGCTGTGGTCACACATCAGGAGGTAACTTTTTTTGAGGAGGCCTCTATTCTAAACCCTTACCAATCGGGCTTTCGAACATCCATGGACGCCGAAGCAGTGCTGGCATCAGTTATTTATGACCTAGTTATAATACAGAACCAGGATGGGGTGGATTTTTTGATCCCCTTGGACCTGTCTGCAGCATTTGACACCATCGATCACATTGTCCTGTGTCACTGCCTTGAGAAGCTAGGTGTCACAGGCACTGTTTTGGAGTGGTTTGTGTCTTTTCCTTCTGATTGAACGCAGACATTGTTGCTTCCATGTTCAGAAAGGCCCCTTCTGCTCTATCTTCTGGGGTCCCACAGGGGTCGACTATCTCTCCTTTACTTTTTTACAGTTATACTTGTCCTCTAGCTAACCTGATCCGGGATCATGAGTGTCAGTTCTATGCTTATGCAGATGAGTGCATCTTAATCTGAATGGAACCATATCATGTTTGCGGGGATGTTTGGCAGCCGTTGGCATGTGGATGAACAATAACTGGTTAAAACTTAATGGAGACAAAACTGAGGTCCTATGAGTCAGTTCTCATGCATCTCGGTCCCTTTGGACCGCAGATTGTTGGTCCCCTTCTCTGGGCACACTGCCCTCTGCGGTTGACTCTGTTAAGAATTTGGGGGTTACAATTTCGGCCTCTCTTTCTCTCGACCTGCAGGTTAGCGCCAAATGCAGCTGGGGCCATTTTAAGCTAAGAACATTTGTTCCTGCTGACTTGAGAGGACCATCATGTGCTTCATGGCCAAGGGGCTCTCTGTCCCTGTGAGAAGATTGTCCCATATGTAGCCATTGCAGATCTTCGTTCAGCCAATCACCTGCTCCTCCTTGTCTCACGAGTCAAGAAGTCAACGACTGGGGATAAGGCTTTTTCCATCACAGCTCCTCACTCTGGAATTCCCTTGCTTTGGCCTTCAGGATTATAGATGATTAATTCAGGGTTTGCAAAGCTCTAAAGATGTTTCTTTATCCTCAATAGTGGAGCTGTCTCCTCGTCTCGGTTTCGCAATCTTCCGTTTTCTTGCTGGTGACTTCGTTGGGTCATCCTGTTTACAGCGCCAAGATACCTCTGGGTAATAGCTGTGCTATACTAAGTGCCATTAACATAACTTTAAATAACATAACAGACATTAGTACCCGGCAGGGAAGTGGCTAAGCACTCCCAGCCAATGAGAAGGCTTGGAGTGAGGCATTACCATACGGTAATCCCACTGCTCCGAGCCTCTCCAGTGCGGGAGGCTGCAATCTTCTCCGCCGGATAACGAGGTAAGTGCACCCCCTCGTCCAGAACCTTCATCCTGCCTCCCCCTTTTCCACAGCTTTTGCCTCCTCCCAACCCCAACCCACTTACCGTCTTATTCCTTCTCCTGTGCTGGGAACATTACTGTTCTTGGTGCATCGTGCTGTGCGACTTGTCACCATGGAAAGCGAGAAGGGACTACTTAGTCCCTTCTCACCCTATCCAGGGCAGCCATATTTTTTTTAAGTTGCAAAACTTTTTTTTAAAACCTTTAGTACCCCCCTACAACGGGCTGAGGCACCTACAGCAATAAGCACCTCATTGGGGGAGGGGGGACATTACCGCTACAGGAAGCGGTAATGCACCCACAACTTGGGTTAAATACATGCATTAATGTTGACCTTTTCTTGCCTTTTCTCCTTATTGCCTTAAGCGACAAAAAATTAACTACTCAATGGTAGTCGTTTCCAGAACATTACAGCTGGTGAATGCTGCATGATATGTTATTTATAACGCGCTTAATACCGAGAGGTTTCTGAGCGAACCAGGGTATCCGTTCCATTTTGCTCCCAAGGTAAGTACGTTGCCCCGTGAGCTAGCCTCCAGAACGAATGTACATAGAGATCTATAAGGCACCCTCCTTCTGAGCCACTGTAGAAGGAGTCATATGGCTTGGGGCACCCCCAAAGAGGCTGTTTGTGACTGTGGGTATTACTCAGTACATATGTGGATGTTAGCTATGCTCGGAATGTGGCATGGGTCTCTTTGTGCCGCCACCCGTCACCAATTGCCAGCCTTAAACACTAACCACCCCCATGGGTAGGGGCGAAATAAGAAATACAGGGGAAAGACGCCCGGGTGACTCAGGCATGAAATGTTCATTACATTCTCATCCATTAATAGAGCGTTGGAGGAGGGAGCTAATGGCATTAGAATAGCACGGCCATTAAGGGCTCAGCAAGGGATGGCTGACAATAAAAGCGATTGCACCCGCTAAAAACCTTCACTTTACAGCTTCGGTTTATCAAACTCATGATGTCAGGGAGCGTGGCCATGTTTACCCGGTGTTAAGCAATTATTGGCAGAGCAGTAAAGTTGTTTGCTTTGCTGTAGTGGCGAATGGGCGCGTGCCTTGACTCTGTGTGTGGGCCCGCCTACTCCCTGCTACATGCTTCTGAAGCCAATGGTTGCCTTTCCGCCTGGATTCTGCAGTGCCATCTCGCAATGATTGCATAGTTCTTAGTAGATAACTTGGCAAATGCTCAGATAAGAAGTTACTGTAGAGTCCCAGCACCAATATTTGTTACCATGCCATTCAACAAGACAGGTCTTTTTCTAGGGCTACCACCCCAGGCGTCCACCCAGAACCCTGTGACCTGCATTTCAATCTGCACTTTTTTTACAGATACCCGCAGCAGTGGCATTAAGCCAACGACCACCCTGGCTGCCACAGGCACCGGCTGAATGGTCTTTTGGCTACTAGCTGAGTGGGTGGCACCTGCGGGGGCATCTCCTTTCAAAGATGACACAAGGTGTCTGTTGGCTCGTGATTCCCCCCCTCCCGAATGATGCGATTGCCCACACCCGGCACAGAAGCTGGAAGCAGCCCAGGTTGTTCGGCGGGAGTGCTTCCCCTGAGAATTGTTTTTAGAATATGGGGTTGGAATTGTGCATTTTACAGCATCATTTTTGAAAACAAATGGGTAAAAAGCCATATCGTTTGCAGTCCCTTCTGTGGAATACCTGAGCACATGAAAAAGTCCAGGTCATGTGCCAAGTGACGAAACAGTACAGAAGGACACTTTAGAACACATTTTTAAGATGCTTGTGCCCACACTATATGCCAGCAAAGCCATGGTAAAGCACACGTTCATGGTGACAGCACCCAGGATACATTCCACAGTGGAACACTTTCATGACACCAGGACCACAATATATACCAACATTGCCACTGATCTTAATTTGACCACTATATATGCCAACATTGTCACTGATCTGAATGTGC
Source organism: Ambystoma mexicanum (assembly GCF_040938575.1). Lineage (NCBI taxonomy): Eukaryota > Metazoa > Chordata > Amphibia > Caudata > Ambystomatidae > Ambystoma > Ambystoma mexicanum. Next base: position 51,894,127 of record NC_090932.1, read on the forward strand.
CCACTATACATGCCACCATTGCCACAGATCTGAATGTGCCCACCATATATGCCAACATTGCCACTGATCTGAATGTGCCCACTATATATGCCAACATTGTCACTGATATACCTTTGCTGCTACTCAATGTCGTATTAAGGGGTTCTGCTGGCCTAGGCCCAACTAACTGCACGTGCACCACCCCAACGTTACTCCCTCTTTGCCAGACTTTGCACCTTGGAAAGTCATGGTCGCTTCTGAACCTGATTTTCCTGGACACCTGTGGGAACTCTCTGCTTGACTTAAGCATAAACATGAGTTTAATATTGGAAAATGGGGCCTCATTTATAAACTTCAGTTTTCTGTGGGATAAAACCCAATTTTTGCAATGTCTTAAATAAAAAATGTTGAACATAAAAATGATTGCTTAACAGAATTTGTGTATATGAAAGAATTCACGCGAGAATGGGGAGTTGCAGTATTAAAACCAACGAGCTTCCTGATGATTTGCATATCAAGAGGCATTTTGGGAACATAAGAATGGCCACAGAACTTTATAGCTGTCATATAATCCTGTGAGAGTGGTATGACTGAATCACTATATTCATTATGCAAGCTTGATTCGGTGCACCCCCTTCCACCGCCCAAAGTCATCATAACAATAACGCTTTTGTGTATGTCCAGCATGTGAACAAGTTTGAGCAGCAGCCCTTACTGTTGTCAGAGTACATAACTGCTAATAGCTAAGTGCCAAAATGCTGAAAGGTCATGAGCCTCACATTGAGAGAAAAGAAATGTAATCATGAGTCAGACACAAAAAAGATTTAATTAAAAACAATTATAGTATTTTGTAAATAAACAACAATATAAATGTGGCATTAGTGGCAATCTGCCACCCTAGGCGTGGTCTTGGTAGGCCTTATTGTAAATACATCACTGCGTGCTAGTGCATAATATAGAGCGTGCCGGATATACCTAATGTATGCCAGTATTTGCAGCGTAAGAACAGCCATCCTTGCTTCGACTCCTGTCTGCTCATTTGGCACTTGCACTCATTGTGTCATCCCACTCACACTTAAGCATTGTTCCAGCAAAAGACTTCACCACTCACTTCAGCTTCTGTCTTTCTGCTCCCACTTGCGGATGTGATATATAGGGGATTGCATACAGGGCACAACAGGATGTATGGCCGTGCTCTGAGGATGTGGGAACCCACCTGCCCTCCCTAACGCCACCACTGGCAGCTGTCTACCTAAGAACATCTGCTGGAGCAGAAGGTGCTGTATGAAGCTAATATGGTGTGTGGGATGCACTTGAGACCAGATTGCATAAACCAGGATGCCATAGAGGGGGGTATGGGCATTTAGATGGGACTGTTTGATTACTTCGAAGGTGTTTTGGGATAATCTTGTAAGACGCAAGGTCAAGAGTGTAGACAACCATCTTCAAACCTTCTACTCAGTGATGTCTCTCCATACGAGAAATGCCAAAGAGCTTGATATTGGCTAAACTGTGGCAATCTCGGCATCACTCGAACAGTAGTAAGGCAAGTATGGCCTCAGCACATTAATGATGTGTGACATTAGCTGCTACTGCTCATGTATGTATGCAACAGCATGTCTACAGCTCTCAGGCGCACTGCTCCTCTCGCCCATAGCATACGCCAACCACACATGCTTTCAACCAACTCTCAATCTTCCCAGATGTTAGGGCGACGGGCACACATCCACAGACATCCTGCCGCCATTCAATGCCACGGCAAATAGTGATTAACACTATGTGGCACATACTTCCAATTTGAAGCGAAGGGAGGCAAAGTGACTTGCCTAGGATTTCGAGGTTTGTTGGGTCAATGGGCAGAGCTGCAGCTGGACCCCACGTCACCAGGGTCTGGGGTCAACGGTTTAGCCATAACACCCCACACAGCTCGTTGCATCTTTAAGGTCAGGCATTGAGCAGGAAGCCCAACGAGTCAGCCCGCAGCTCATTTGTTAATAAAGTGGGTGGAGTCAGGGTTATACAAAATGGCAGCGAGCAGAGGCTTTGATTAAAACAAATATATGTTGAACAGGAAAGAATACCACTGGGAGTTGACGTAAAATGAAAAAGGAAGGTCGAGTTGATGTGAAGAGGCCGCCTTTTGTATAAAACCGGATCTCTACAGCGCTGAATAGCGTTATGATTCGCAATCCCTTAAATGTATCGCAGTCTGCGTCGAGTTTTAAAAGGCTGCATCCAAGAGAGGGAGAAGGGCAGAATTAAACACGGAATGCAGAATGTTACAGGAAAAGTAGGATGTCTCACTGGGTCAATGTGCCCGGATGTCACCTTCAAGAGTGTGCTTGCCTGAGTGTTCTTGTTTTTGCAACACCAGTAAAGGTGGTTCCTCTGGATGAACACACGTTCTGCAGAGGCGCTCGGCTAGACTCTGGAGCCAGTGGTTACACCTGCGTTGACTTCAGGCTCACTGAGTGTGTAACATAGTCACTAAGGAGTTCTTGTGAAACACTTGTGTACGAGCGTGATATAAATAAAATATCAATATCAATATTAATTCAAGTTGTAGAAAATGTCTCAGATGCTGTCGTGACAGCATCCAACACCCTTTGAGAACCATCGTCTGAACTGGATGCAACCACCTATTCTGGAATAAACATTAATGTAGGTCCGGCCGCTCGGTGATCACGCCTTTCTCCCCAGTTATAATATTGGGGTGTAGTGATGGGTAGCAGATTTTCATCAACAATCATATCCAAATGGCGTGCATACTGGCAAAATGCCAGGATGGCATCTGCTGGCAGGTCTGTCATGATGACTTGGAAAGCCATTTTCCCTGGTGCAGTGCGTTCCCACATTGTGTCCTTTCCGGGTAAGGTTGCATAAGGGTTTTGGTAGACCAGTCAAATTCTTGATGAACCTCCCACAGTGTGGTAACAGGTAATAATGTCCCCATACATACTGTCACCATGCATAATGTCCCCATACATAATGTTGACAGATAAAACCATTGGCAACTTTGTATATGGTGACATTATGTATGGTGACGGGTTGCGGGGATGTCCCCAGCTCCCCTTGTAAACATTTTTTTTTAATCAGCGTCTGCAGGCTTTTCCCCTTCATGTTCAATGTAATAATGTCTCTGTAAAAAACAGCGACTTTTTTGTCAGGAGAGATTTTTATGGGGACATAGAACCCACAGTGTGTAGGCATGCCCAGGACGTTTCTCACCTCCAAAGGGCTCATGTGTGCTGTTGCCAGAAGGACGCCCCATATCTCCTTTGTATCTGTTGGCAGACTGGCCTCTGTAAAAATGTAACCAATGAAATCATTATTAGTGTGGAGAAACTTGCAATTTCCTCTGTGCATCGTCAGTCCCTGCTCCTGTAGCCTGGTTACCGCGTTCCACAAATGATCCAGGTGCTCCACCAGAGTCAAGGCGTATGTCAGAATGCCGCTGCTTACTGGCAGCATGCCAGAGTCCTGCTGACACACTTCTTATAGTTTGCTGCACCACCTCCCACTAAAAGAATATGTGAGTTTTCCAAAGAAAACACTCTAAAACTGGGGACTGTGTAACGTTCTATTAATCTGTTAAAACTAATGCATCCATTGTATGTGTATCAATATATCACCAAAGGCAGGAATTAATAAATCTTCCCTTCATAATTGCACACATTTATTACATCTCAACACAAAAGTGCATGAAGCCTAAACATTAAAGTGCTAGTGCATACAATAAAATCCAGGGGTCTAGTCTTAAAAAAAAAAGTAGGGGGACTCATTAATTAACACACCAATTGAATGTGGCATCACCAGAAATTAGCAAATCAAGGTGCCCTCTTGATATGATAGGTTATTTATAACACACTTAATATCACAGAGGTTTCTAAGCACGGACCCAGGGATTGAACCTGTGTTGCTCTGTGTCATTTTGTTTTCAAGGCAGGCACGTTGCCCCTGAACTATCCTCCCGAGCTTAGAAAAGTTGTGGTGACTCCTGAAAAAGGGGAAGGGCTCCATCCACCTGCGTGTATCCTCGACTCGAGCCCTGGTAAAATCACACAATACAAATAATATATATATTGAAGACTTTTAATGAAGGGAATCCAATGATCGTCGCATAAAATACAAACTACACAATCAACATGCTGACACACCTCAGCAGCTGAAGACGCACAAAAGCTGAGCCGTTTGTGTGCAGTGAACATCGTGGTATAGCATTAGATGAAGTGCTACCTGATGGTATCTGGAATTCAGGTCCAGTTTGGACAAGAATGCTTCCCCTGTAGGTCAGCAATAATATCATCATTAGTTTGGGTCAGGTGGTGCTCCCTTTTAATTGCCTTATTAGGGAGGTGCATATCAACACAGATACACACAGACCCAAGTTGTTTCTGTTTCGTGACAACTACAATTGGCGATACCCAGATAGTGGGGCCCATTACCCTCTCAATTATTTCTTCATGTTTCAGTCTGTCCATTTCTTGTTCCACTCTCTGCCTTAGGTGGAAGCGTCACAGTGCTATTGGTTGCACGTGTTACATTTTGGCCTTTTAGGCATCACACCCCTTGGAATATTTTGTCAGATCTGCAGAGAAGGTCAGCCCTGTTTTACACCTATACACCATATGCAAAGTTGACTACTTCAAGTGCTTCACTCGTGGCACACAAGTAGTGTATCCTTGCTGACCATTGTCACATAGAATTGAGAGGTTATTTATTTTGGTCAAGGACTTGCTTCGGACATAAACGTGCATTCCAACTGAATGGGTGTTGCTTCCAAATGTAAATATTCAAATTGTGGTGGGTGATGATGGCTGCGGTTTATGCAGCAGAGTGAAATGTGAGTATAGCATTAAGGCAACTGGGGCACCAGCGTCAATCAGCGTGAGCATGTGTGGTTTGTGAAAATTGATGATCCATCACGGTTGCCTGGGGTGCTTCCTTCCTGCCCCCAGTAATATAGAAATGAAGAAAAGTTATTTGTCCCTTTCCTGTGATTTTTCCCCTTGTTCTTCAAGTGCTGTGAGAATCTACACAACTTTTGCTCTTCGGCTGGTGGCAATGGTTCTGCCTCTAGAGCGGCGTTGGGGTAAACTGTGTCCTGCACCATCTAGACGCAAAATGTTTGTGCTTTTCACATGTTGCACTGTCCTTGTGACTGATATGGGCCTGATTATGCTGTTATGCTCCTGGGAAAAGTACACAGGTCTGATATCTAGGTTGAGATGTTGGGCCTTGCTGGAAAATTGAGCATGCGCGGGTTCCGGCCTTATGATGACGCTAATCGCTTTAGTTTAATTGACTTCAGAGTTTTGTCTGTGCGAGACGCGCTTCTTGAGGCCAGTTTGAGGGAGTGTCCTATGTCCAGAATCTGCTTCAGAGACATGCCTGGCTCCCTCAGTATCTGTTGACAGTTTCACTGAGTAGCAGCCTGGTATGACCTGTGCACAGACTTCATCCATCTCATTTAGCAGAGTTCAGGTGAATACAAGCTGGGGCAAATGAGCGTGAAATGCACCTATACACTCATTTTCTCTTTGTTTGGAATCCTGCAGCATGAAGCATTGATTGTCTGAATTGACTATCGGGCTGAAACAGACCTCAAATGCATTGTTGGCCGCTTGAAATGAGTCATTAGTGAGAGTAAAAGTGGGTAGTATTTTTTGCCTTGCTGGGCCCACTTTACAGATCAGTGTTAACCACTTGGCTGCCTTATCGTCCTCCCTCGTAGCTGTTAAGTACATTTCTTATCTTTTAAGCAATAGGGACCACCTCAGATCTTGACTCGAAGGAGCTCCTACCTCATCAAACTGATTCATCAGAGGTATTCCCACATGAGATCTGCTGCGGGTCCTTGATCCCCAAATGCATCTTCATAATCCCGCATAGCTGAGTATCTCTTAGAGGCAGGGCTTAAAATGGGCCGGGGCTATCCAGGGCCGATCCCCGGTGGGCTTAGAAATCTCATTCTGAGGCAGGATCCAGCCAGGGCTCACTAATCTCCGCTGGCAGCCCCGGCCGCTACAGCACAAGGCTTTTATTTCTAAGGCCTGAATCTCTCGGTCATGTGCAAGAGCTTCAGGCTTCAGAAGAAAATGCCTTTAATCCATAAGGGTGGCAAAAGATACCTGTGAGTCAGCGCCACCATTATGGAAGAAAGGTGAGGTCGCTGATAGCAGACGTCTTATTTTCCAAAGCCTGAAGCTCCCGCTCATTCGTGGGAGTTTCAGGCTTTACAAAAGAAGGCCTTGGCTTCCAGCGGCCTCACCTTTTCAGCCTTAATGCTGACAGTGCCCCTGCCCAGCCTGGTGAGGGGCAGCACCACCATTAAGGCTGAAAAGGCCAGATGCTGTCCACTGCCTGGCAAAACTTTAGCAAATAAATGCAGAGATCAGCACGCTCTCCTGCCTGGGTGCAGTGCCTGTAGTCCATTGAGCTGGGGCGCGTCAAGGTGGTGTGGCCTAATGAGCCCCACCATTATGCCACACCCACTTGATGAACCCCGGCTCATTTTCCAGTGCCACTTAAGGTCACTGTTGGAGGTAAGCTTGATGTGAACTTCCTTTACTGGGCACTGAGGGCAGTGTCAGGAGGCAGATGAGCACTTCCTTCCCAGGACCAGCATCTCTGTGCCAAACTGCAGCCCAGATGCATGGGTAGGGCATTGCTTTTGAGATCTGAGGTATCAGTACACCGGGCATTTCCCAGGGATAATACCAGCAGGCCGCGCACGCACTCAGCTAGCGAGACGCTGCCCCAGGTGTGCGGCGAAAACGTTCCCATGATGTGTTCCGTCCACATTAAAGTAAAAACCTTGCCAGAAATGAGCGGCCACCCTCTCGAACTGCTCCAGAGCTGCACGCTGCAGGGGAGAAACGTGACCAATGGTGCGTTGCACGCACACCCATGCATGCTCTACCGGTTTCTAAGGGCCCTGCTCGATGTGGGTGTAGTAGGCATGAGGCTACATGAGAATACAGGCATACACACATTTGGTCTGAGGTTATGACCAGAACTGCTCTGCTTGTGCGCAGCCGGCCTCTTTATTGCCTCAATGTGATGATGCCCAGAGCTGGACTGGCCTACAGGGCACTCAGGAGATTTCTCGGTGGGCCTCTGCACCCTGGTCAGGGCTGGACTGGCCTACAGGGTACTCTGGCGATTTCCCAATGGGCCTCTGAACCCTGTTCAGGGGTGGACTGACCAACAGGGTACTCTGGAGATTCCCTGCTGGTCTCTGCACCCTGGTCAGGGGCGGACCGGCCTACAGGGTACTCTGGAGATTTGCTGGTGGGCATCTGCATCCTGGGCAGGGCTGTACTGGCCAACAGGGAACTTTGCAGATTTCCTGGTAGGTCTCTGTATCCTGGGCAGGGGTGGACTGGCCTACAGGGTACTCTGGAGATTTTCCGGTGGGCTTCTGTATCCTGGGCAGGGGGGGACTGGCCTGCAGGGTACACTGTAAATTTCATGGTGGGCCTCTCCATCCTGGGCAGGGGTAGACTGGCCTGCAGGGTACACTGGAGATTTCCCCGGTGGGCCTCTGCATGCTGGTCAGGGGTGGGCTGGCCTACAGGTAACTTTGAAGATTTTTCAGAGGGCCTCTGCATCCTGGTCAGGGGTGGACTGGCGTACAGGGTACTCTGGAGATTTCCCGGTGAGCCTCTGCATCCTGGGCAGGGGTAGACTGGCCTGCAGGGTACACTGGATATTTCCCGGTGGGCCTCTGCATCCTGGTTAGGGGTGGACTGGCCTACAAAGTATTCTGGAGATTTCCCGGTGGGCCTCTGCATCCTGGACAGGGGTGGGCTGGCCAACAGGGAACTCTGCAGGTTTTCCGGTAGGCCCTGCATCCTGGGCAGCGGTGGACTGGCCTACAGTGAACTCTGCATATTTCCCAGTAGGCCGCTGCATCCTCGGCATGGGTGGACTGGGCTACAGGGTACTCTGGAGATTTCCCGTTGGGCCTCTGCATCCTGGGCAGGGGTGGACTGGCCTAGAGGGTATTCTGGAGATTTCCTGGTGACCTCTGCATCCTAGGTCGGAGTGGACTGGCCTACAAAGCACTCTGGAGATTTCCTGGGGGGCCTCTGCATCCTGGGTAGGGGTGGACTGGCCTGCAGGTACACTGGAGATTCCCTGCTGGTCTCTGCGCCCTGGTCAGGGGTGGAATGACCTACAGGGTACTCTGGAGATTTGCCAGTGGTCGTCTGCATCCTGGGCAGGGCTGGACTGGCCAATAGGGAACTCTGCAGATTTCCTGGTAGGCCTCTGCATCCTGTGCAGGGATGCACTGGCCTACAGGGTACTCTGCAGATTTCCCAGTGGGCCGCTGCATCGCAGCAGTGGACTGGCCTACAGGGAACTCTGCAGATTTCACAGTGGGCTGGTGCATCCAGGGCAGGGGTGGACTGGCCTACAGGGTACTCTGGAGATTTCCCGGTGGGCCTCTGCATCGGGCAGGGGTGGACTGGCCTGCAGGGTACACTGGAAATTTCCTGGTGGGCCTCTGCATCCTAGGCAGGGGTAGACTGGCCTGCAGGGTACACTGGAGATTTCCCAGTGGGCCTCTGCACCCTGGTCAGGTGTGGGCTGGCCTACAGGGTACGTTGGAGATTTCCCAGAGGGCCTCTGCATCCTGGTCAGGGGTGGACTGGCATACAGGGTACTCTGGAGATTTCCCAGTGGGCCTCTGGATCCTGGGCAGGGGTAGACTGGCCTGCAGGGTACACTGGAGATTTCCCAGAGGGCCTCTGCATCCTGGTCAGGGATGGACTGGGATACAGGGTACTCTGGAGATTTCCCAGTGGGCCTCTGCATCCTGGGTAGGGGTGGACTAGCCTACAAAGTACTCTGGAGATTTCCCGGTGGGCCTCTGCATCCTGGGCAGGAGCGGGCTGGCCAACAACGAACTCTGCAGATTTCCCGGTAGGCCTCTGCATCCTGGGCAGGGGTGGACTGGCCTACAGGGATCTCTGCATATTTCCCAGTGGGCCACTGCATCCTGGGCAGGGGTGGACTGGCCTACAGGGTACTCTGCAGATTTCCAGGTGGGCCTCTGAATCCTGGGCAGGGGTGGACTTGTCTACAGGGTACACTGGCGATTTCCCAGTGGACCTCTGCATCCTGGTCAGGGATGGACTGGGCTACAGGGTACTCTGGAGATTTCCCGATGGGCCTCTGCATCCTGGGTATGGGTGGACTGGCCTGCAGGGTACACTGGAGATTCCCTGCTGGTCTCTGCACCCTGGTCAGGGGTGGACTGGCTTACAGGATACTCTGGAGATTTGCCAGTGGTCGTCTTCATCCTGGGCAGGGCTGGACTGGCCAACAGGTAACTCTGCAGATTTCCCGGTAGGCCTCTGCATCCTGGGCAGGGGTGCACTGGCCTACAGGGAACTCTACAGATTTCCCAGTGGGCCCCTGCATCGCAGGGGTGGACTGGCCTGCAGGGAACTCTGCAGATTTCCCAGTGGGCTGCTGCATCCAGGGCAGGGGTGGACTGGCCTACAGGGTACTCTGGAGATTTCCCGGTGGGCCTCTGCATCCTGGGCAGGGGTGGACTGGCATGAAGGGTACACTGGAAATTTCCTGGTGGGCCTCTGCATCCTGGGCAGGGGTAGACTGGCCTGCAGGGTACAGTGGAGATTTCCCAGTGGGCCTCTGCACCCTGGTCAGGGGTGAGCTTGCCTACAGGGTACTTTGGAGATTTCCCAGAGGGCCTCTGCATCCTGGTCAGGGGTGGACTGGCCTGCAGGGTACACAGGAGATTTCCTGGTGGACCTCTGCATCCTGGGTAGTGGTGGACTGGCCTACAAAGTACTCTGGAGATTTCCTGGTGGGCCTCTGCATCCTGGGCAGGGGTGGGCTGGCCAACAAGAAACTCTGCAGATTTCCCGGTAGGCCTCTGCATCCTGGGCAGGGGTGGACTGGGCTACAGGGCACTCTGGAGATTTCCAGGTGGGCCTCTGCATCCTGGGCAGAGGTGGACTGGTCTACAGGGTACACTGGCGATTTCCCAGTGGACCTCTGCATCCTGGTCAGGGATGGACTGGGCTACAGGGTACTCTGGAGATTTCCCGGTGGGCCTCTGCATCCTGGGTAGCGGTGGACTGGCCTACAAGGTACTCTGCATATTTCCCAGTGGGCCGCGGCATCCTGGGTAGGAGTCGACTGGCCTACAAAGTACTCTGGGGATTTCCTGGTGGGCTCTGCATCCTGGGCAGCGGTGGACTGGGATACAGGGTACTCTGGAGATTTCCCAGTGGGCCTCTGCATCCTGGGTAGGGGTGGAATAGCCTACAAAGTACTCTGGAGATTTCCCGGTGGGCCTCTGCATCCTGGTCAGGGATGGACTGGGATACAGGGTACTCTGGAGATTTCCCAGTGGGCCTCTGCATCCTGGGTAGGGGTGGACTAGCCTACAAAGTACTCTGGAGATTTCCCGGTGGGCCTCTGCATCCTGGGCAGGAGCGGACTGGCCAACAACGAACTCTGCAGATTTCCCGGTAGGCCTCTGCATCCTGGGCAGGGGTGGACTGGCCTACAGGGATCTCTGCATATTTCCCAGTGGGCCACTGCATCCTGGGCAGGGGTGGACTGGCCTACAGGGTACTCTGGAGATTTCCAGGTGGGCCTCTGAATCCTGGGCAGGGGTGGACTTGTCTACAGGGTACACTGGCGATTTCCCAGTGGACCTCTGCATCCTGGTCAGGGATGGACTGGGCTACAGGGTACTCTGGAGATTTCCCGATGGGCCTCTGCATCCTGGGTATGGGTGGACTGGCCTGCAGGGTACAGTGGAGATTCCCTGCTGGTCTCTGCACCCTGGTCAGGGGTGGACTGGCTTACAGGGTACTCTGGAGATTTGCCAGTGGTCGTCTTCATCCTGGGCAGGGCTGGACTGGCCAACAGGTAACTCTGCAGATTTCCCGGTAGGCCTCTGCATCCTGGGCAGGGGTGCACTGGCCTACAGGGAACTCTACAGATTTCCCAGTGGGCCCCTGCATCGCAGGGGTGGACTGGCCTGCAGGGAACTCTGCAGATTTCCCAGTGGGCTGCTGCATCCAGGGCAGGGGTGGACTGGCCTACAGGGTACTCTGGAGATTTCCCGGTGGGCCTCTGCATCCTGGGCAGGGGTGGACTGGCCTGAAGGGTACACTGGAAATTTCCTGGTGGGCCTCTGCATCCTCGGCAGGGGTAGACTGGCCTGCAGGGTACAGTGGAGATTTCCCAGTGGGCCTCTGCACCCTGGTCAGGGGTGAGCTTGCCTACAGGGTACTTTGGAGATTTCCCAGAGGGCCTCTGCATCCTGGTCAGGGGTGGACTGGCCTGCAGGGTACACAGGAGATTTCCTGGTGGACCTCTGCATCCTGGGTAGTGGTGGACTGGCCTACAAAGTACTCTGGAGATTTCCTGGTGGGCCTCTGCATCCTGGGCAGGGGTGGGCTGGCCAACAAGAAACTCTGCAGATTTCCCGGTAGGCCTCTGCATCCTGGGCAGGGGTGGACTGGGCTACAGGGCACTCTGGAGATTTCCAGGTGGGCCTCTGCATCCTGGGCAGAGGTGGACTGGTCTACAGGGTACACTGGCGATTTCCCAGTGGACCTCTGCATCCTGGTCAGGGATGGACTGGGCTACAGGGTACTCTGGAGATTTCCCGGTGGGCCTCTGCATCCTGGGTAGCGGTGGACTGGCCTACAAGGTACTCTGCATATTTCCCAGTGGGCCGCGGCATCCTGGGTAGGAGTCGACTGGCCTACAAAGTACTCTGGGGATTTCCTGGTGGGCTCTGCATCCTGGGCAGGGGTGGGCTGGCCTACAGGGTACTTTGGAGATTTTCTGGCGAGACTCTGCATCCTGGTCAGGGATGGACTGGGCTACAGGGTACTCTGGAGATTTCCCGGTGGGCCTCTGCATCCTGGGTAGGGGTGGACTGGCCTACAAAGTACTCTTGATATTTCCTGGTTGGCCTCTGAATCCCGGGCAGGGGTGGGCTGGCCTACAGAGAACTCTGCAGATTTCCTGGAGGGCCTCTGTACCCTGGGCAGGGTTGGACTGGCCTACAGGGTACTCTGGAGATTTCCCGGTGGGCCTCTTCATCCTCGGTAGGGGTGGGCAGGACTGCAGGGTACACTAGAGATTTGCCGGTGGGCGTCTGCATCCTGGGCAGGGCTGGACTGGCCAACAGGGAACTATGCAGATTTCCCGGTAGGCCTCTGCATCCTGGGCAGGGGTGCACTGGCCTACAGGGAACTCTGAAGATTTCCCAGTGGGCTGCTGCATCTTGGGCAGGGGTGGACTGGCCTACAGGGTACTCTGGAGATTTCCCATTGGGCCTCTGCATCCTGGGCAGGGGTGGACTGGCCTGCAGGGTACACTGGAAATTTCCAGGTGGGTCTCTGCATCCTGGGAAGGGGTAGACTGGCCTGCAGGTTACACTGGAGATTTCCCAGTGGGCCTCTGCACCCTGCTCAGGGGTGGGCTGGCCTACAGGGTACACTGTAGATTTCCCGGTGGGCCTCTGCATCCTGGGCAGGGGTGGGCTGGCCAACAGGGAACTCTGCAGATTTCCCAGTGGGCCGCTGCATCCTGGGCAGAGGTGGACTGGCCTACTGGGTACTCTGGGGATTTCCCGGTTGGCCTCTGCATCCTGGGCAGGTGTGTACTGGCCTACAGGGTACACTGGAGATTTCCCAGGGGGGCATCTGCACCCTGGTCAGGGGTGGACTGGCCTACAGGATTTTCTGGAGATTTCCTGGTGGACCTCTGCATCCTGGGTAGGAGTTGACTGGACTACAAAGTACTCTGGAGATTTCCTGGGGCGCCTCTGCATCCTAGGCGGGGGTGAGCTGGCCTACATGGTACTCAGGAGATTTTCTGGTGGGCCTCTGCATCCTGGTCAGGGATGGTCTGGGCTACAGGGTACTCTGGAGATTTCCCGGTGGGCCTCTGCATCCTGGGCAGGGCTGGGCTAGCCTACAGGGAATTCTGCAGATTTCCCAGTGGGCCTCTATACCCTGGTCAGGTGTGGACTGACCTATAGGGTGCTCTGGAGATTCCCTGCTGGTCTCTGCCCCCTGGTCAGGGGTGGACTGGCCTACAGGGTACTCTGGAGAATTGCCAGTGGGCGTCTGCATCCTGGGCAGGGCTGGACTGGCCAACAGGGAACTCTGCAGATTTCCCGGTAGGCCTCTGCATCCTGGGCAGGGTTGGACTGGCCAACACGGAACTCTGCAGATTTCCCAATGGGCCGCTGCATCCTGGGCAGGGTGGACAGGCCTACAGGGTATTCTGGAGATTTCCAGGTGGGCCTCTGCATCCTTGGCACAGATGGACTGGCCTACAAAGTACTCTGGAGATTTCCTGGTGGCCCTCTGCATCCTGGGCTGGCGTGGGCTGGCCTACAGGGTACTCTGGAGATTTCCCGGTGGGCCTCTGCATCCTTGGCACGGATGGACTGGCCTACAAAGTACTCTGGAGATTTCCCAGTGGCCCTCTGCATCTTGAGCAGGGGTGGACTGGCCTACAGGGAACTCTGGAAGTTTCCTGGTGGTCCTCTGCACCCTGGGCCTCTTTTGTATTTCTCATAGGAAAAGGGCTGGGCTTGCTCACAATGTGCAATGTGGGGTCACTGTGAGAATTATTTCCAGGGCCCCTTTTGGTTTCCAGTCCACCCCTGATGATGCTGGACACATCATCAATCCCCTGCCCCACCACTAACAACGCAACGGAAGGCATGGCAAGGGCTGAGGCCTCTCCACAAACACCTTCAGTGAACATTCAAAGATTGTGCAAAAAGGGGCATTGGCTTTAAAAGCACTTGTCTTGTTCGGTTTATGTTGTATGTCTGTCTTTTAGCGCTACTATGCCTGCGGGCCAGTTAACAGCGCTATACAAATTAATAAAGTAAAGTAAAGGGTCAGACCGTTCATTTAACCCAGCACTGAACTATGAGAATGAAAAACGCCCCAGTGTGGTGCTGAGCTGGGTGTGGTTCCGATCACACATGGGTCAGGATAGACTGCAAACCCTGCGCCTCACCAGCCTGTGGGTTTCAATCACTCTATGTACACGCTAGAATTTCCTGTGTTTGTCACTGACCATAAATACTCTCATAAAAGATAAGAAAGGGTAGTGACTATACAACCTTTGCGTTTGCCAAATGGTCTATATGTCATTCGTGGAATTAGAAGGCTCATGGCAACGGACTATGGACTCGCGGTTCTGAGATATTTAGAAACACTTGAATTACTTAAAGAGTGATTGATTGGGACAATGCATGTTGCATTCTGTGCCCAGGTGATTCTCTGGGCATGGCATAGGTGGGTATTCGTGTGTCAAGAGAGCACATGGGACTGTCAAGTGTCTCTGGGGATATTGCGCTTGGGGTATGTTGGGTGGAGCTTTTTAACAAGGTTTATATACCCATTAAGCCCTTTTACAACATACACAATATTAATTCATTGTGTATAAAGATAAAATGGAGTTTGTATAAATATTATGTTTTTGTATTGTAAAAGCTTTATTTTTTAAACATATTCAATAAAAAAAGTTTTAAAGTATATGTACATAATACAGATTTGAATACTATCATAATAGAAAGTCATGATTCTATTAAAGACTCGGATTATGCTCAACTCTACACTTTACTTCTCAAGCAGTAATTGTTAAAACATCATCACATCAAGTACAAACAATAAAAGAACTTCAATGACATTTTGGCACGGGACGCAGTGAAGGAAAGATGGATCTGGGATTCAACCCATGAAATTATTCACAAGACATTAAGAATACTAGTGGGCAACAGTGCAACTAGCCCTGATTTGAAAAAGATGATTTAGTCATCGAAACACGTGTAATCGCAAAGGGCACCAGAATATCTCATAATAAACCACACGATGTGGAGTTTCTGAACACTGTAAAGGGAGTCATTTGTCATCCTTTTCAGTTATCTGTGGGCGCTTGGGAACAAGCTAATGTAACACCCCAAAGAGTTTCATTTTTCAAAACGGAGGAGAGGAACCAAGGGCTCCGTTGTTACTTTTCCATGCGACCCTGAAAAGTCATACCAGCAATATAACCAAGGGCGCTGAGGTCCAGCAACAGGATAACCCCACCAAAAGAGTTCCTCGAAAGATATACTATAAGTGATTTTGTAGTTTGTTCTTAATTGGTCCTTGTTTTCATCTGACTTTCTGTAACCAATCACAGTCCCTTATCCTATAAAACTTTCTCTGAATTCCTTCCATCGTCCTCTTTCTTTAGGTGTTCCCCCAAACTCGCGTCCCAACCAGTTAACGCCTCAACCTGAACTGTTATCTTCTCCTATCCTTCATGATACTGAAGCCTTGTGATCCGAACCTGCCAAAAAATAAGTAAAACTATTGAGAACAACCATTGATTTGGGAGGGCAATTGCCTAAAATAATACATCAGTCATATAACTAATACGTCTACTTATATTATCCATTCACTCCATGCCATTCCATCTTTGAGATTATTATGGTGGGATAATACTTCACCTCTGTGTCTTTAATAGAATCATGACTTTCTATAATGAGAGTATTGAAAATCTGTATTCTATGTCAAGACTCGGATGCTCGGATTATGCTTGTTTAAAACTTGTTCACCACCAACTTAGACACCTGGTCGATCGGTCATAAATAAATATTTTTAAAAATGGACTCATTTAACCAGTCAGCTGCTTTCGTAATGTCTTCCAATCATGCTCCCATCCTGAAAACCTTGGATGCCATGGAGACTGTAATTGAATGTGTTCCGTACCGTTCAACATCAATGCTTGCTTGTCGCATGCACCACATTACCCATCTCGTCAAGGTAGATGGAGAGACTGTTGAAAATGTCCTCATCGTGGCAATTAATAGCTGAGATTCTCATGCAGGTCTGAGCTGTGCTGACATGACTTCATAGGCCTTCAGACATCTAACCGGAAAAAGATTCGGCTGATTTGCAAAGGCAGCATATTCTACTGTCCTAAGCCCAATCTTTGTCAATTTTATTATATAAAATGTGACGCCTGTTGTCCAAAAAGTTCTCTTGTCTACCTCTAGTGCTCTGACATCAGAAGCCCTTTTGCACGAGATGAGACAAAGTAGGGTAGTCAACTTTGCCCATAAAGCCTTCCTAGACACATTTTCATTGTCAGGACGTGTTTCGAATAACTTCAAAAGGTATCTGGTCATTGCATTGTATGCAATACCATCGAATGCCTTACCATTGAAAAAATTGCATTAAAAAAAGCATTGAATGCATTTTTTTTAAAGGCAAAGGGTTTACTTTAATTATAATGGGTTTTAAAGGATACAAAAGGGGGTTTAGGGGAATCCTCCATTAAAAGAAAAATGTAAAATAATGCATCCAATGCAATTTTTTTTAATTCATTTTTTTCAATGGAATGGTCTGTCGATAGTAGGAATTCGATGCAATGGCAATAAACCCTTCAACACCTCACTAACATCCCCTAGACGTGAATATTTTTGAGCTGTGGTTTTTATGATTTGTATCCCTTTGATCAACCTGCAAAGTAACGGATGTTCCCCTACAGGGTTACCTTCCACTCTCTCGTGTCCAGCTGAAATTGCTGAACGATATGTATTGATTGTCCGGTATGTCTTACCCGGTGACGCCAACGCAGCTAGACAATTCACCATGTGAATGACATCTGTTCGAACGGTATGTACGTCCCTCTCCAGGCACCAGCTATGCCACTTTGACCAGGCACCTTTATAAGCTTTCTTGGTTCCGGGTGCCCAGGATTCCCTGATGCACTTTTGAGCCTCTCTTGAAAGTCCTGGCTTAGTCGAGGAGCTTCTGAAATCGCGCGTAGTACTAGTCTCAGACACCCTATCTGAACTATCAGGTGATGCTCTCCTGCTGGCCCTCGTAAAATAGATTCTATCTGGGGAAGTAAGGTGGGTATCTCATACAGCTTCTCTAACAGGTCAGGAAACCAGGCCTGTCCTCTCTATTCTGGAGTCACTATGTCTAATCTCATTCCTGTCTCCTTTCTTGTGTGAGCGTTCGTGGCATCATGGCGAATGGATGGAATATGCACTCTGTGGCTAGGCCCAGGCCTGGAGAAAGACATCCGTGGCTGTTGCTTATGGATTCGGTCTCCAGCTGTACATTTGTGTTAACTTCCTGTTCAGTCTCAATGTGAATTGGTCTGTCTGACAGGGCCCACAACGTATCATGATTTCCTGAAACACTGTCTTGTCCAGCTGCCAATCACTGGAATCCCTCAAGTATCTTGAATTCCAGTCTGTCACCTGGTTCTGAAGACCCAGTAGATGGTCTGCTGTCACGCTGACTCTCCTTTGAAGGCATACATTCCCAAAATCCTTTGCTAGCTCTGCTAGCACCTTGGACCTTGTCCCGCCCAGTCAATTGATATACCTGATTGCGGACACGTTGTCCATCTTGAGAAGTATGCAACATTCGGTCCTCTCCTGGGTCCAGAATTGAACTGCAAATGACCCTGCTAACAACTTGAGATAATTAATGAGAAGTGGAAAGCCAAATATTCTTCCAACCATCTCCCTCCTGTTGACAATTTGGCGCACCAGCCCCATCGCTTGACATCTGACTCTATAAGAAGGTCTGGACGATCCAAATATTGCTCTCCCATTCCAGGCCTTCATGTGTTGGTACCACCACACCAGTTCTGTCCTCGCCTCTTGAAAAGTAGGAACTCTCTGTTCATATGACTGCCCATGTCTGAGGTGCTGAATTTTGAGTCATTGTAATGCTCGATAATGGTGTGGGCCCGGAACAATTGCTTGAATTGAGGATGATAGACACCCTACTAGTCTGGCTTTGCCACTCAGGGTTATCATTTCTTTTGACAGTATGCTCTTGATTTCTTTCTTGACTGAATTCACTTTCTCGAGTGGCAATCTGAGGGTTCCCCGCTCGGTGTCCACTATGAAACCTAGGAAAACCAGTGATTGAATCGGGATTACTTCTGACTTCTTCCAGTTGATCAGAAAACCCAACTGTTGCATTAAGTCGGTTGTGGTCTTCACTTGCTCCAATGGCAGTTCCCTGTCCTGGCTCATTAGACAGATGTCATCCAGGTATATAATCAGTCTGATGCCTTGTTCCCTCACATGACCACCCAGTGGTTTCATCAGCTTGGTGAAACACCATGGAGCTGATGCTCGACCGAAAGGGAGACTTGTAAACTCCAATCTCCATCCTTTCCAGAGGAACGGGAGTAGGTGACACTGATTATGTGCTATGGGGATCATTAGATATGCATCCCTGAGGTCCACTCAAGCCAACCAGTCACCCTCATAGAGTGTCTCTCAATAGATGGATTCCTTCCATCTTGAAATGCCTGTAGACCAGAAATGCATTCAACGCGCTGAGGTTGGTGATTGGTCTGACTTTGTGCCTGCTGCCTACTAAGAACATATTGCTAACGAAGTATCCTGTCACCTCTGTTGCTGATGCAATGGCATTTATTTTGCGACAGGTTCCCTATCACCATGTCCAATGTTTCTTTGTCCTCTCTGGGAAGTCTGAGTGGTCTCAGCGTATACGTCTGTGCCGGTTCCTGAAAGAACTCTATTTGGAAAGCTAGTGCCGTTTGCAATACCCAGGAGTCTCCAGATATGTCTCCCCACTTGTGCACATGCTGCACTATTCTACCCCCCACAGGCGGGGTGTTTGCATCTAGCAGAATGTCTTGCGTTGCAGGCAATGTTCTTACCTGTGTTATTAATTTGTTGTTTACCGCTGGACCTCCACCCTCTGCCTCGACTTCTTCCTCTCAATGGAAATAAAGGGTTGAGATGATGATCCTCTTTTCCCTTGAGTTAACTCTGTTGGCAGAGGAACTATATGAAGAGTATTGGCTGGCCGAGCGGCCCCTGCCTCTGCAAGCCCCGTCGAAAAATGTTCTGGCAAATACTCTCTTTCAATGAGGCCTGCACATAGTCCAGTGTGGCATAAGTATTAGAAAATGTTGCCATATCTTTTATAAATGTCTCTGCAAATAGTTTCCCCTTAGCTGCTGCTGCTGCTTCTGATGGGGCCAGTTCGCCAAGTTTGGGGCCAATCGTTACTAATATAGAATGTCTTCTTTCGGTCGTCATGGCACTATTGGCATTTCTTAGTAGACAAATCACCCTGTGTGCCCAACCTGCCAATATATCGTGGTCCACTGCATCCTTTTTCTGTTGGGCCTCCTCAGCGAGCTGCCATATTTTCGTTATTGGCCCTACAAATTCTAGCAGTTTGTCTCGGCATGCTCTCCAAGATCTGTCAATTCCCCTCTTACCATTCTTGCAATATCTCTCCATGAAGGTGAGCATACGTTCATCTATCTCCGCAGTATCTGCCACCCCATCTGGAATTATTGTTATAATTGGTCATTCATAACGTGCTTAATACCCAGAGGTTTCTAAGCACGGACCCGAGGATCAAACATGTGTTGCTCCGTCGTCTTGCTTCCAAGGGAATGGTACCATGGGTCTGCGGCATTCTGCTCTCATCTTATTTCTGGCCTCTTTATTTGGGGGGGGGGCTCTCTTTCTCATCCTCAGACAGACTGTTCTCTTATTCAGTGGTTCCCATTCCGAGGACCTGAGGTGTATTAAAGAGCCCCGTCAAACTCTTCCCCCCGTACCTCGCCGTCTGCTAGTCTTTTTCTCTTATCCTTGTGGTTTTTAGCACCGCTGGACAATGATTCATCTGACTCACGTGAGCTTTTCGCTGAGGATTCTTCAATGCTCTGCCAGACCCTGTCTGCAGATTCGTCCAAACTTTCGTGTCCATATTTGCCTCATGACATCACCCTTCTCTTGCCTCTGTGTTTCTTGTGTCTCATACCCAGGGGTATTCTCTCATTCCCACCTCCTGCATTCCCTGGGAAAAGGCTAATAGTTTGTCCACAATGCCCATACCTCTGCTATATGGGCCCATGCCAGCACCCATTGCCCTTTGTACCGCATGACTCATTCTACTAGCACCAGTGTGTGGCACATCCGAGTCTCCACTGGAGATATTATCTCTCATGCTCCTGTTGCTTTCTGCTTTACTGGATCAAATGGCGAGATATAGCAGTTCACGTGGGTTGCCCCCTGTCACAATACTTTAATTCACAGCTAGGCGGGTCTCTGAGAGTAAGATCCATACAGTCTTCCTTGGGACTGCGCCGATATGACACGAAGCAACTCCTGGGTTTATGACCTTCTGGAGTTGTATGCTGTTTTTCTCTGGACTGAGCCCGTATTGTTTTAACTTGGGTCTGAACCCGTTGTAATTTTCCGCAGCTGTTGATATCAGCTACCCCACTCAGGTGCGGTACGCCTCTTGACCAGTAGAAGGTGCCTGCATAAGCCTTTATATCCGTGTTCTGTAATTCTACTTGTATGTCTCCTCCGATAGGATCTCCACGGTCCCTGTGTTTGTGCTACTATCTCAATGAAGGATCTTCGCGGAAGTATGCAGCTGCGCCGGAACCCTGAGTGTCCTATTGCACCATGCTGCGGCTTGTCAGACCAGGTGTTAAGGAAGGGACCTGCTAAGGGAACTCGGAATAGGGCGCAAAGGGATTACCGGCACCGGTGTCCTTACCGGTGCCGGTAATCCCTTTGCGCCCAACTCGTAATGATGCCCACTGTCTCCTGTCGCCTTTGTGCACTAGCCGAACGCCAGAGCCTTCCAAACCCCATTGCGTTTGAATAATGTGCGGATAAGCTCTGCTATGCTGCGCGCCTTTGTTTCCTACCGCGCTGCAGCCAAACACATCCACCAGCTCCTGCAACCACTATCCCAGTCATGCACCATTCACATAAAGTATAATCACATGTATAATACAATTACACTTATCTGCCGCTCGAGCAGCAAAGAAAGAGGAAGAGGGAAGGAAGTCAAGGGAAGGTGTATAGGATCAAGGACTGTGATTGGATACAGAAAGTCACATGAAAATAAGGACCACTTAAGAACAAACTACTAAATCACTTACGATCGAGGGAATTGTAGTTCTTTTGTTTTACTTAACGTTGTGATGCTTTTACAATTGCCGCTCGAGAAGTAAAGCGTAGAGTTGAGCATAATCCAAGTCTTGAAATCGGATTAACTATGACCATGAAAGACCTCAGCTCAACTACAGCATGTGTGTAATAACCTTGCTGCAAGTTTGCGGTGTGGTAGTTATCTAACTCTTAATAACCCTTAATTTTAGTAAGAATGCACACAATTGAGCAACGTTACAGAGACTAATCATTCTTGGAAATTATTTGTCCATAATTTTTAACGCGACATTTAAAACAATTACATATTATATTTACATCCATACAAAACACCTCATTTGCATTAGACATATGTAATTACAAGTGCAATGACAACATCCTACATATCACATATGTGCAAGTGCTTGGTGTGTATAATGTACATGAAGGGATATTACAATGCAAGACATATGTAATTACAAGTGCAATGACAAAATCCTACATATCACATAAGTGCAAGTGCTTGGTGTGTACAATGTACATGAAGGGATATTACAATGCAAGACATATGTAATTACAAGTGCAATGACAACATCCTACATATCACATAAGTGCAAGTGCTTGGTGTGTACAATGTACATGAAGGGATATTACAATGCAAGACATATGTAATTACAAGTGCAATGACAACATCCTACATATCACATAAGTGCAAGTGCTTGGTGTGTACAATGTACATGAAGGGATATTACAATGCAAGACATATGTAATTACAAGTGCAATGACAACATCCTACATATCACATAAGTGCAAGTGCTTGGTGTGTACAATGTACATGAAGGGATATTACAATGCAAGACATATGTAATTACAAGTGCAATGACAACATCCTACATATCACATAAGTGCAAGTGCTTGGTGTGTACAATGTACATGAATGGATATTACAATGCAAGACATATGTAATTACAAGTGCAATGACAACATCCTACATATCACATAAGTGCAAGTGCTTGGTGTGTACAATGTACATGAAGGGATATTACAATGCAAGACATATGTAATTACAAGTGCAATGACAACATCCTACATATCACATAAGTGCAAGTGCTTGGTGTGTACAATGTACATGAAGGGATATTACAATGCAAGACATATGTAATTACAAGTGCAATGACAACATCCTACATATCACATAAGTCCAAGTGCTTGGTGTGTACAATGTACATGAAGGGATATTACAATGCAAGACATATGTAATTACAAGTGCAATGACAACATCCTACATATCACATAAGTGCAAGTGCTTGGTGTGTACAATGTACATGAAGGGATATTACAATGCAAGACATATGTAATTACAAGTGCAATGACAACATCCTACATATCACATAAGTGCAAGTGCTTGGTGTGTACAATGTACATGAAGGGATATTACAATGCAAGACATATGTAATTACAAGTGCAATGACAACATCCTACATATCACATAAGTGCAAGTGCTTGGTGTGTACAATGTACATGAAGGGATATTACAATGCAAGTACTTGGATCATCTTCTTTCTTTAGCCATGAAAATATTTTGTACAAGCACTTGCACAAATGTGAAATGTCAGTTTCTGCCATTACACTGTTAATTTCACATCTCTGATATGATATGGCATTTGTATCGTGGCTATACACAAGTGTTTCAAGGTGTGACGAGGCAAGGGAGGGGGAACAGAGGGAAGACAGAGACAGCGATCCTACTAGGCCAGGTGACATTGAGATCGCGCAAGTGCAGGGGAGGGGTGAAGGGGAAAAGGTCAGGGGGAAAGGGGAGGGTGACAGTGCAGTACGTAGGAATACAGTAAGATAAATAAAGACAATAAATAAGTGTGCGGCCAGCTGGTGGCAAGTGCATAGGTAAGTGCAGAAAATGCAAATTAGCTGTTTTGTATGGATTTAAATACAATATATATTTGTTTTACATTTTTCAATAAAAATGATGGACACATAATTTCCAAGAATGATTAAATCTCTGAAACTTTGAACAATTGTGCCACATGGATAAACATTCTTACATAAATATTCTGAAGTCTAAAACCCACACAGTGCCCCAGGATCCTGTAAAAAACCTTTTATGACTAGTCAAATGGAATTTTCTACTAAGGAGGTGAGACTAAATGCCCTCAGTGGCCACCCGAACCCTTGGTAACGCCAGCCAGCATCAAGGTTATGTCTTCAGGTTCTCACACCAGATGTTGTGTCACATGTCTAATGAGCAGCAAGTCTTTAGTCCCCAGGAAGCCTTGAAGCAGTACCTTTGCACCCACAGGCACGTCAAAGGCATCTGCGTAAACAAAAGTGGCTCACAGCAGCATTCGCAGCCTGAACTCGCATGCGCCGACAGGCCCTGTCTTCTTTCTGTGACACTGACGCGCGGAAAGAGGCAGGCCCGTCATCCCTTGTCACCTACCTATGATGGCCGCCATCGCTGCACAGAGAGAGAGAGAGAGACAGAGAGAGACTGCATTCAAACAAAAGTACAAACAAAAAGGCTGGGAATCAGGATTCAAACTTTATGCAGTGTGCTCGCTATGCTTGAAATCTCGCTATGTCATACAGAAGGCCCGATAACCAGCATATGGTTAACAACAAAACATGTGGTATTTCCAATACCTTTTCATTTTAGAATGCAAGCGTTCAGGGCACATATTTGCCACCGCAGTGGGCAAGTAGCCCATAGTTACTGCACGCAGACTATACTTTCCGGTATTAGCGTATTTGATCTAAAAAATTTCACCTAATGACCAATTTGGTCGTTTTTGTGTATGTTTGATTTGGCCTTCGGGGCAATTTGTTCGCATATATTGCAAAATACCAACGCTGGAGAGCAGGGGTTGCATGTTTGATATTTTGCAATTTCAGGGGCGCAGGGGTGTCCCTGCTTCCTTAAAATTGGAGACGGGGGACAAAAAAAATGCATGTGCATTTAAATTGGGCACCGAGCAGATACATTGTGGTCAGTTTGCCACGAACAAAAGACATTTGGTCAAACCCAAACCATACTTACCATGTAAATCATGATACAGTGCAAATATCACATGAAAACAAAATACGTAATTAGGTGGTATTTCTAAAAATGGAAAGTATTTACAATACCACATAGTTTCATGGGTACCACCTTACTCATAATGCAGCTCAGAGAGTTTTCACCAATGCCTGTAGACAGGGGTCCTCCATGGACCACGTTGGCCAAATGCAGCAAAGGTAATCCCTGAATTCCACACAAATGAAATGACTAGTTCAGGAGTGGATTTCAGCTATATAAACTATGGGCCCATTGATGGCTGCACACTAACTGAGCATGGAGAAACTACACCTCTGGATGTCATTGGAAAGGGTCATCAACAGCATGCACTTCCCTGCCACCCTTAAATGTTTACGGTCTTGATGTGATGTCTGGGTTTTATAAAGTGCAAACCTTGCAGGATGCAACGAGGCGCTATACACAGGAGATGCACGCAGGGGACTGCAGGCTGGGCACTGGGTAGTAGAGATAGCTGGAATCGGTAGTGGGAGCAGGGTAATGCAGGGACTCCCGAGGGATAGAAGTAGGATTTACTGCACTTGGCGAGCTGTTCTTTGACGAGTAGGGTCTTAAGGTCCATTCTGAAGTGTA
The DNA here is from genome assembly GCF_040938575.1 of Ambystoma mexicanum. NCBI lineage: Eukaryota > Metazoa > Chordata > Amphibia > Caudata > Ambystomatidae > Ambystoma > Ambystoma mexicanum. Next base: position 51,918,753 of record NC_090932.1, read on the forward strand.
GGTTGGACTAGCAGGAAAATTCCTGTTTCCTTGTTTTTCCCTTTTGCAGTTCATTGTTTCCAGCCTGCTCGATGTTGTGGCTTCTGGTGATACTTGACCTCTCAAGCTAGTGTGTTTTGCAGGTGATGCAGGCGGTCTTGAACATAATGCGTGCTTGAATGAAAAGCTGGTGCGGCTCCTAGTGGATGGGAGTCATGTGGTCATGTTTTCTTAGTGCTGTGATGGCGCATGCTACGGCATGCTGGACGGCTTTCAGTAGGGCTAAGGGGGCGGCCCTGGGGGCTGCTGCGAGTAGGGCATTGCTCAGTCTAGTTGAAAGAAGGCCAGCACTTGGACCACTGTTCTGAAACTGTGGGCAGGGACTAAAGCTTGACTCTGCAGAGGAGTCCAATCTGTGATAATCCTTTGTAGGTCTACCTGGAGATTTGTTTTTTGAATTAGGGGTCATAGTCGATGATAAAGCAATTAGATTTTGCACTGTTTGGAAGATGTGCTTTGAACCCGTCGAGCTCCATGCACGCAAGACAATTCTGGTCTTGGCCAGGCGTGGTGGGTTTCATAAGAGAATTAATTATGTCTTTGACTTATTGAGGTTCAGGTCGGCACTTGGCGTTCAAGCTTGAATGAGTGGTTTAAATTGTTTGAGTCAATGGATGTCGTTGATGTAATTGGTCCTTAGGTAACACTGCAAGTCATCAGCATATTGGTGTATCTTGAAGTTGGACTTTGCGAGGACACCACGAGGAGTGGGCTTGTGTTATAGCCCAGGTATGGAACACATGTCTGCGTAACAGCCATGAGGAAGTTATATGGACTGCCGACATGGGTGCAGGAAACAGCAGACAGCTTGGAAGCAGTGAAGAATGTACACAAACCATCGCCTGGCTCGAGTAGGTGGATTAGAAGTGATGAGGAGCTGCAATGTCTTTCAAGTGTTGTTGCCACGAGTGACCCCAAAAAAATGTGCTTGATGTGTGCAATATTTTAATGACCACTGTTATTAAACATGAAGCAACACTATAGCCAGTTAAACCATGATTGATGCTTTTCTGAAGCATGTACTCTGAGAACCTACTCCCTCTTATACGATGACATTTTTAAAATATTTAAGACAAGGCCATTTTGACAGGTGAGACACTTTAGGGCAGATTCACAAAAAACTGTTTTGCGCGCAAGTGATGAGAGTGGAAGACTAGGGTTTAGTGGAGTGATCAGTGATTGGAGATGCGTTCCTTAGAGCGTAAGGTCTTCAGGTCCTTTACAAAGTGTTTGATGGAAGGGGCCAGTCTTATCTCAATGGGTTCCAGAGTATGGGTGTGCTGCAGGATTAGGCCTGTGTTCTGTTTGCCCGCTTGCAGTTCTTTGCTTCCTGCCGGGGCGATGTTGTGACTTTTGGTGTTGCGCTGAGTTTCTCAGCCAGATAGAGCGGCGATTGGCTGGTGACTGCTTTGAAGTTGATGATGGCTTTCTTGAACATGTCGCGTGGACACCGCAGCTCGCTTCGGATGGGGGTGATGTGGTCGAATTTTCTTCATCCTGTAATGAGGCGTGCTGCAGCTAATTTCCTGGTACTCACAAAATGTGTCTCATTGGCCGCGTGTAATCACAGTGTACAGTGTGTGGTTATGTGTTGGATCACCCTTACTTATATGGGTGCTATTAAGATTGCATGCAGCTGTGGAAGCGTGGCATTAATACACAACCTGCTGGCATCTCTTGGGGGGTGGTTGTGGTAGCGTCCCGCATGAGTGCTTGACTGCCTGGGATGCAACATTTCAGGACTTTGTAATCTCATTATGCCTGCCATTGCATGGTACTGTCCTGGGATCCTGGATCGGGATGGGTCCTCAGTACTCTGAATGTGCAGGGGGCAGACTAGCAACACGCCTCACAGCTGCTAGGGTCGTCTGTGGAGGTTGCTCAAAGAAAGGTAGCACCTCCCTAGGCAAAACCACAAATACCCAATCACAGATGGCTTCCAAGAAGCTTCCTTACATCCCAACATTTTTTGTAGTCCTCTTTTCATCTCGACCATTGCCCCTTTGCTTAGTCAGTCCCTTGTTTTCCTGGCGTTGTATTTCACTGGGGCTCTTTTTGCTACGTGTTGTGCCTCTATGTTGTTTGGTCCTCTTGTTAGACCCCATAGCCTTTCCTGTTTCAAGTCTCTGATAGTGTTTTTTTTGCCTGTCTTTGTTGTTTCCTCTCTTGGTCTGCCGCCTTCATTCCACTTTGTTGAGCAATTGTTTAGTTCAAGGGGAGGCAAGTGGCATTAGGGAAGGCCAGGCCTCATCTTCTTGTCACCAAGAAGACTTGTGTAAGCCTACATGTCTGCCCCATCACTGGCAGGTGTAGAGAAAGTGTGCACATCTGCTTTTTCCTGATTTTTCCCTGCTTGCGTAGACCCTGATCCCAAGAGGCGTGCAAACACTGTGCAGGGGTTTACATGAAGTCCTGGATCTCCATTGGCACTGCTGCAGAAAGGCATCGTTTACACAGTTTGTGCCTGGTTTTCTTGGCAGGAACCTGGTGCACTTCCTCTACATGAATGGGCATTGTGGACTGGTATGGTTGCTGTGGTTTGCCCCATGGCATACATCCGCTGTAAGTGCTGAGGAGATCACCTCGTATTCAATGCAGGTGTGCGGAGAAAGGCACAGAAACCAAGAAGACCCAGAGTTCCTGCTTTTTACACCCGATACAAGCAGTGATGCCAGGATCCAACGCCTTATAGCAATGGATGTGAACCAGAGGAAATAGACTGACCTTGAGGACGTACAGGAAGCAGATACCAGGACCTGTGGCCCCCAGACCTAGAATGGGGACCCCAGGATCTGTGTCAAGAGATTCAATAAGGAGAGGATGAGCAATCGCGCTACACAGGGCACCGGGAAGCAGATACCAGGACCTGTGGCCCCTAGACCTAGAATGGGGACCCCAGGATCTGTGTCAAGAGATTCAATAAGGAGAGGATGAGCAATCGCGCTACACAGGGCACCGGGAAGCAGATACCAGGACCTGTGGCCCCCAGATCTAGAATGGGGACCTCAGGATCTGTGTCAAGAGATTCAATAAGGAGAGGATGAGCAATCGCGCTACACAGGGCACCGGGAAGCAGATACCAGGACCTGTGGCCCCCAGATCTAGAATGGGGACCTCAGGATCTGTGCCAAGAGATTCAATAAGGAGAGGATGAGCAATCGCGCTACACAGGGCACCGGGAAGCAGGTACCAGGACCTGTGGCCCCCAGACCTAGAATGGGGACCCCAGGATCTGTGTCAAGAGATTCAATAAGGAGAGGATGAGCAATCGCACTACACAGGGCACCGGGAAGCAGATACCAGGACCTGTGGCCCCTAGACCTAGAATGGGGACCTCAGGATCTGTGCCAAGAGATTCAATAAGGAGAGGATGAGCAATCGCACTACACAGGGCACCGGGAAGCAGATACCAGGACCTGTGGCCCCTAGACCTAGAATGGGGACCTCAGGATCTGTGCCAAGAGATTCAATAAGGAGAGGATGAGCAATCGCTCTTCATAGGGCACAGGGAAGCGATCCCTGAACCTGTGGCCCCCCACACCTAGAATGGAGACAAGGGGTTCCATGTAAACAGGTGTAGTCTGCATGCAGAATAATACTCCTTATTGTGTAAAAACTGCCGGTGTCTCCGCACAATACACTCTAGGCCCTTAGACAGGGAAGTTTTATAATTGTTCTTTTTTTTATAATGTGCTTAATATCAACGGGATCGAGATTCAAACCTGTGTTACGCTGGGGAGTCTTGCTTCTAAGACAAGCGCGTTGCCTCTGAGCTATCCTTCCTCCCCACGTATTCACAAAGGGTAAGCAAGCATTGACAAACCCAACAGCTCTGGCTTTGCTAAATGGAACCTCCTGGGATGTTTAGGTCACCTGACTGATCCTCGGTGCATAGACCGAGAGGTTGGCCTTTTTGGCGAAATAAACAAGGCCAGGAGAGAGGCTTGAAGTATCCTTACTCCTGATCCTTTAATTCCTTCCTCATTAATTGTGTTACATATGACACACTGCTTTGCCTGTCCTTGCTTTGTGTATCATGCGGTAACCCTATATCTGGCAGTACACACACGTCAATGAAAAATCAGATCAACTATAGAATCTATAAGGAGCTGCATACACATTTAGTCCCACATCATGGCAGATGGCAGATAACAGGCCCCCTTCTTGAGACGTTCATAGTCACAGGACTTCCTTCATCTGCAAGATGGGCAGGCACATCCTTAAGACGGGACTCCTTTCTTATGGGCTCGCACAGTTGTGCTAAATGGCGCTAAAGTTCCTCAGTGAGCCAAAACTATGCAACCTCATTAGATGGTGGCAAAGTGCCACACACGAACCGTAGTAAGGCAAAATGATGGCTGCTGCTGAAGTACATGTGATGCTAAAGGGTTCCATGTTATTTCATCGCGGGATGTTTTTTCACAGTTTTTTTACTGCAAATTTTTTATCGGAAAAACCCATTGAATTTTTGTTTTATTCTTTTTTGGGGGGGTTTCCTCCCAAATCCCCCATTCCCTTTCATTTTTTATCTATCCCCAAACACCCACACCCCACATATATAATTTTCTAACCCCTCCCCTAAAAATTAGATGGTATTTTTCAATAAAAAACTTGCTGTAAAAAACTCAGCGAAAATACATCCTGCGATGAAAGGACATTGTACCTGGTGGCAAAGTGCAACCTAAGCCAGACAAATGATCTAAGCAGCCTGGAGCACACGTGGGCTCCTGCCCCCCTCCCCCAGGGAATCCCTCTCTGTGTAAACACTCTACCAATATGTTTGCCTCATTAGCTGGAGGAAAGTGCCACCTATCAGTCGCCATTTTAGAGCTCAAGTGCCCTCTTCAGACACAGAGCAGCTGAAAAACAAGAGCAGCTGAACATAGATCCCTGGGAGAAGCTTCATTGAGACATCTGATGTATGATGAATATAAGGACAATGGCATTTGGAGAAAGGATTCATGCAATCAGCTCAAGCTTGTGCAAAGCTGAGAGGACCTCCATGGAGAGCAGAGTCAAAGAGCAAGCACCTTGCAGATCCAGAGGGCATCTTGAGAGGCTTGCGACAGTAGTGCACAGCAGGAACACTATGCCACAAGGCAGCAATGCTGAAATGACTAGGAAATATGCAATGGGCTAGTGACTAGATGATATACTAGTCCCCCCATAGTGACGCATGAGAGTGATCCATGGCATATGCCCCCTTTGGCGGAGATCTCCAGGGCAGCCATATTCCCTACTAAATGCAAGCCGGGGCTGCTCCAGGAGGCGGCCGGATATTGGTCTTGCAACGAGATCAAAAGTACTGCAGTGCGGTCATAAATTCAGTGGCTAATGTGCAGCTTGCAAACCCAAGGCCATGTGGAGACGGCCTGTGGGTGGTAGCGGTGCGTGGTATAAA
>NC_090932.1:51929192-51977946 GCF_040938575.1 Ambystoma mexicanum
TCAACCCGTGTTAATAATTTCAAATACTTGGCCCTTTTTTCAGGCACTCATCATTCACTATTTGCAGTATCTGTACTGGTGCTGTCATCAATAGATGCACACTGCATGCTAGCATTCTGTCTTCCCATCCTCTGCTGGATGCTACTCGTCCATATACTAATAGCTGCGATATCTCCCACCATTAATACGATGACTACCATTTACGTCAACTGCCTTCTTCAGTAATTGTCAGAGAATTTTCAGTTTGATCTTCGTTTACATATGGGTCACATCATCATTTGTGAGATTTTTGACAACTGAAGCACAAATACTTTTTACGCATGTAGAGGAGCAGCTACATGCCTCTGCAGGAAACCCCGCCCTCCTACCTCCCCTTTGTTGGAAGCCTGAGATTGTGCCATTTTTGACACCAACAGTTGTGCCAATACCACAACGTATGTTCGAAAAAAGATACCCATTGAGCGAACCCTATTGAATGTACCCCGAAGGGACGACAATTTGAAGGAGGAACTCCCTGAAGGAATATGAGAAAAGGGCAAAGTAAGAAGCCTGTGACGTCAGAAGAGAGTATGAACGGCATCTCAGGATACTTGCTGAAGAGGATGTATGGATCCAATAGAAACTGAAGACGGAGTAAAGAATCAAGTGAACATTTAAATGTGAAAAAGAAGATTACACGTGCACGAAGTGCTGCAGAGAACCAACCATTCAATAATTGTACAGATGCTGAAACGCAAGTAGACTAAGTCATCATAGAAGCTGGCTATATGCAGTGATTAGAATGCATGTGAAGCCGCCATTGTATAGAAGCTGGACATTGGCATCACAAATTTAGTAAGCCAGGACCCATGAAGAGGGAAGAGAAAATCTATATTGCAGCAAGAATATGTTGAATCGTGGCGATCCATGGCGAGGCTGTCTGACCTGAAGTCAAGATTGAAGCAACAAAGGTCAGCTATCTATTTTGGAAAGGAGCGAATGTCCAAAGTATGAGTCATCCCTTGTTAAGGTGCAAAGAAAGAATGCCATTAGTGTCAAGTTTAATTCATTAAAACATTTTTAAAGCTGTGAAATGGACCAAATCGTGGTCTCCTGTCATGTGGACAAAGGATGAAAATACAGTTCAAACTCGGAGTCCCAGAACAACGATAGTGAGTGCCTGCACTCCAATGTATTCCCAGAGACAAGGATACTTTGCAAGGTCAAGTTCAAAGACAATCTTCATGGCAGAAGGCTTGGGTGATAACAGATGTTGGGCTAATTGGGTGGTGAGGTAGAGTCAGGCCCACCTCCTTGCACCTGTGTCTGGGCTTATGTTCTAAGTGAACCGAATGTTCCAGACATGGCACAAGCAAGCCAACCAATTGTAGAGGTCCACATAAAGAAGTACCTTATAGTTTGAAAAACAATAATAAACTGTCTACCTAATATTTTTGAAGATGACATGTTGTAGAGGTAGGCATGCATAGTCCACCTGACAGTGGGCAGCCACTTACAATCCTAGTTCCTATGAAATGTGTACTTAGATTTTCTTTTAAGCCTATCCCTATCCCAATTAGTTTTTCATTATTTTCCACGTAGTATGATGTCACCTCTGATGTATTTTGAGTATATAACCATGTTTTTATGGAAAGATCGTTGAGAGAAATTGAGCCGACGTCTGTTGATGTTCGTTGTAACTCCCTGTTTTAGATAATTGTTAATAAAACAGTACTTTGCTATCTTCCTGAGTTGGTTTGGTTTGGTTTGGTTTTTCTGTGAACCCATCCATTGAATGCACGTTCCTAAATGGTCATAAGTTCAAGCAGATTTATTTTGCATGTGTTTTCTCCCATGGCATCTTTCTAAAAAAGATTTTATAAGGGCTTTTTGCCTTTCCCTTCATAGCCTCAAGACATCAGCCACTGCCCCTTGAAAGTGCCCCAAGTTGCTCCAGAAACAACCTGGCCTGTAGAGGCAAAATTCCATTTTACCCTAGGTATATATCACCCAAATATGGGTACATTCAGCACAGAGAATGTGTGTCCTGCGGTAGGCTCTGCCTTGACCTTTACTGCATGTATAGAGGCGCTGATCAGTCTTGAATTAATAGCCCCTTCATCTCAATGTTGCCTGGGAGAAAAGAGGGCGGATACTCCGGCAACCCCCTCAGCCATCCATATGAAATGCCTTCCATATCAGTCTTAATCCAGCCCACGTGTATCATAAGAGCCTTAGATAAATAATGGCCTTCCATAATGCCAATTTACTATCTCCCACACAGTGTATTTGCATCACACCATCTTCCTGCCACTTCATCAGTCTTCTGCTAAACAAAATTAATACAAGCCTGTCATGCCTTGGCATATTATCCGAGATAATAATGGGTTATTGGTTTTCCATTTGTCCCTAAGAATGCACAGCCTTCCTACAACAACCGCTGTGACGTGTGAGATGTCAGCGGGAACATTGCGCTGGGTTCATTAAGCGTGTGGAGGAACTCTAGCGTGAGGAGAGGCAATGACTTCTGGAGCTTGATTGTGGGTAGGAGGTGTGCATTCTTGCATTCTTTGGTGCATAGGAGCTGGATTAGTGTTGGCAACATTTTTTGATCCAGGTGTGATGAAGAGATTAGAGCAATTTGAGCAGGATTAAAAAAGGCAGCCATCGCAAGCATTGACCCCCGCTCGACGACATGGGAAATAGTCAGCAAAACAAACTTCAAAGAGTTTGCAATAAAACATGCTTCTATAATCAGGTAGGGCTGGTTGTATTGTCCAATCAAAGTGCTCTTTGCTTGATATTTGTCATTCACCCAATCAGCGCTGTGTTCTTAGTATCCCGTGGCAACAAGTCTTGCCTTGGCCTGATCTTCCCCATTTCATTACTGGCTGATCCACGATGGAAGGTGACCCGAGTCACAAACCAATGCTTAGGGCCACTGCGTCTAGTGGCATTGAGGTGGATGCTGGTTTGTTTTGCCAGTAGTTGTTTAAAGTCGGGTAACCTAGATCAAGCCCACGTATGCAAGTAGTGGATTTGACTTCTAAAACTCTCGCTCCACTAAGCACCCAAATAGCATTCCTTCCACCAAATTAGAAGTAACATGCTGAACAGCACATTCCCCAGGATCCTATGGAAAAGGTCAACACAACAGGTACACGTTAAAGTCAGCAGTGTTCTCTTAGAAATTCATGCCTTGTGATTGTGTCATTAGAAAACCAACATCTCGCGCAAATGCAACCGTTGTGGAATGAAACCAAGAGCTGGTCTAGAAGATGGTACCAGCTTGCCTTATGGCACATTGTAAAACATCATTAAATCAATATTAAATAATTAATTGGATGGTAGTTCTCCACTGTTAATTCTTCCACGGGGAGCGGCGATGCTGGTGCATGATATCCCAGACCACACCACCGACGCAGAAGGTGAGGCAGCACCTGAAGAAGAGGCGGTGAAGGCTAGCAAGAGAGCAGAGTAACGGGGTGCTTGTCATGCAGGTGTTGTGGGTTTCGTCCTACACAGAGTATTCCAGATGCTTCACAATGATGGGTTTCACTGGTAACTTCGGGGTGTCCTCAGCTTTCTTCTTGGTGTCCTCAGCTTACTTCTGAGTGTCCTCAGCTTTCTTCTGTGTGTCCTCAGCTTTCTTCTTGGTGTCCTCAGCTTTCTTCTTGGTGTCCTCGGCTTACTTCTGAGTGTCCTCGGCTTTCTTCTTGGTGTCCTCAGCTTTCTTCTTGGTGTCCTCGGCTTACTTCTGAGTGTCCTCAGCTTTCTTCTTGGTGTCCTCAGCTTTCTTCTTGGTGTCCTCAGCTTTCTTCTGTGTGTCCTCAGCTTTCTTCATGGTATCCTCAGCTTTCTTCTTGGTGTCCTCAGCTTTTTTCTGTGTGTCCTCAGCTTTCTTCTTGGTGTCCTCAGCTTACTTCTGAGCGTCCTCAGCATTCTTCTTGGTGTCCTCAGCTTTCTTCTTGGTGTCCTCAGCTTACTTCTGAGTGTCCTCAGCTTTCTTCTTGGTGTCCTCAGCTTACTTCTGAGTGTCCTCAGCTTTCTTCTTGGTGTCCTCAGCTTTCTTCTGTGTGTCCTCAGCTTTCTTCTTGGTGCCCTCAGCTTTCTTCTTGGTGTCCTCAGCTTTCTTCGGTGTGTCCTCAGCTTTCTTCGGTGTGTCCTCAGCTTTCGGTGCCTGCCCAGGTTTCGCTAGTAGTGCTGGTCTGTGATCCAATGCGTTCCTCTATCGTAGTGGTAAGAGCATGGGTGAGGCGATTTCTCCCAGGGGGAGTCATGCTGCATTGGAGTTTATTGCACCTGCAAAATGGGGTAGATGAGGAGGGTCGCCCTTTTGCCCGTAGCACCCATTGTGTCTGCAGTAATGCTCTACAGGTTGATGTTGAACAGTTTTTATTTTCTTGGCTGGTCCTGAGTGTGATACTAGGACTTCATCTCCCATTTGTCGCTGCAACCCAGGGGGTCCAGGTATTCTGTATAATTGCAAAGTGTGTAGTGGCTGTCAATGTCCAAACCAAGCTGCCGTCCCATCACATTTGGTTGGATGCAGGGGAGGGATTGGGCCAGAACAAGACAGATCTGCTCTCCAGCAACGTTTGGCATTCCGGAATGCCAAAGACCAAACTCCCCAGGCTCTTGAGCTATGGATCCCTCTGTTACCCATTGCCAGAATGCCAACCCTTGACAGCTAGAAGACCAAACTCCCCGGCTCTTGAGCTATGGATCCTTTGGTTACCCATTGCCAGAATGCCAAACCTTGACGGCTAGAAGACCAAACTCCCCGGCTCTTGAGCTATGGATACTTCGGTTACCCTTTGCCAGAATGCCAACCCTTGACGGCTAGAAGACCAAACTCCCTGGCTCTTGAGCTATGGATCCTTCGGTTACCCATTGCCAGAATGCCAAACCTTAACGGCTAAAGACCGAACTCCCCAGGCTCTTGAGCTATGGATCCCTCTGTTACCCATTGCCGGAATGCCAAACCTTGACAGCTAGAAGACCAAACTCCCCGGCTCTTGAGCTATGGATCCTTCGGTTACCCATTGCCAGAATGCCAAACCTTAACGGCTAAAGACCTAACTCCCCAGGCTCTTGAGCTATTGATCCCTTTGTTACCCATTGCCGGGATGCCAAACGTTGACAGCTAAAAAGACTGAACTCCCCAGGCTCCAGGCTCTTGAGCTATGGATCCCTCTGTTACCCATTTCCAGAATGCCAACCCTTGACAGCTAAAGATCGAACAGCAATGGATCCCTCTGTTACCCATAGGCAGTTGCTCTAAATAAACTCTCATAAGTGAGATTGCAATACATTTATGAGCTCTGGGCATCCTTTCGGAGGCTGTCTAAAGGGATATATATGTCTTGTGGTTTATAGCCATTTTTCTGTTAGTGTGAGTTTTGTGACAATTAAAAGCAGAGAGCTCAGTTGCTCATAAGGTTATAATGCTTGAATGACTATCACAGACATATTTGAAATATACAAAGATGTGCTCATTCTTAAGTTCCCAACATGCTCTTTGCTTTTATGCAAATCGGCATAACACAGGTGTCCCCCAGATGCACTTGATTCATTCATGAAAGAGGTCAGCTCAACCTGGGCCGGGGCACCTCACCTCAGTTCCGCCCAATACATTCTGACACACTACACTCCACCCCTGCATAGAGGTAATAGGGGGCGGGTTCCAGAGTAATTTATGTTCATTTCCAGCACTTCTTGCATGTTTGGGATTGACGAAAGCACCCCCCCTGGTGAGCATGCGAACAGGTGGTGTTCCCCTTGCTGTTGAGTGTACTGTGGTGTAATATTATCGAAGGAAATGCACGAGGCCCGTGTCAATCCATTAATATTGTGATTCCCTAAAATGGAGAGGTTGTCAGATGCTGCAGAGTAAATTCTCCTAGTCTATGTTTACTTGTGGCCATCAAAGGTGAGGAGATGGTGGCAGAAGTCCAGGCTTTGTAGACAAGAAGCACATTTGCTTTGAAACAGTGGCCTATTTTCTGTCTGGTGAAACTCCTACATGCCATGTTTGGTTAAGCCCTTGTTGAGTGTTGGGTGAATATTATTCGTTGCTCTAGGGAACAGTATCTGAACCACTGGCTTGCAGAAGAAGTACTACACAAACACAAGTGACCTGAACCTCCCTGCCCCCCATCCCGACCGGTGGCACACATTTACACTTGTGGTATACCACGGAGTGGATGGGGCTACTGTGGTGGCGGCGATGGAGCTGGTGAGTCTTCGAAGAGGTGGCAGATTATATGGAAGCAGGAATAGGAGAAATACAGCACTCTACTGTAGCGGTCCAGTGGGGAGATCACAACCTAGGGACGGTGGCTGGTGTGATGGGACTGTGGCCATTTTGAGAACGGGCAGGAACAATGCGTGAGAATCGTGTGGGCAGGCAAGGCGCCTGGAGACTGGAGAGCATCGATGGTGAGATTGCAGCCCTGGTCTTTGCTCTCACCTGTTAGGGACCGATTCAGGCCTTCTGATAAATGGACAACACTAGCTTGCGCTCCTTCCTCTCAGGCAGAGAGGCACAGCTCTGGGAAGGTGCCACCACGGCCAACCTCCACGGTTACTCCAGCTTGAAGACGCAGCAAGAAACCAGAGGTTCCCGAACCTTCGTTCTTTGCTGAAGTTCTCCGTTCATGTATCTCTTCCATTTATTAGAAGTAGGGGTGCTATTTCACCCAGAAATTAAGAAGAGTGGCTACATAAAGCAAGGTAGAGGCAGCCCCTGTGTAGGGCGCCTTTACAAGATGCAATGGTGCATGGATGAAGTAGGACAGGTGATGGAGGGGTAACATAAGGGAACATAGACCAGGGACAAAGACTAGTTTATACATGGTAAATAATAAAAGAGTAGTATTCACAAAGGGACAGTTTAAATGGGTGCACTCTTTGGACACATTGCCTTGAAAGGCGAACTAGGCAGGCACTTGAAAAGGCAAAATGTGGGGTTTGGGGGACACTTCCTAATGAAACAATGTGGTCTTTGGGCCCCCTCTTGATTATTTCCAGTGATGGAGTGGCTTCGATGGCCGGGAAGAGCTTTCTGGTGGTGTGGGGCATATAGTGAGAAGGAGTGGGATCAGGAAGAGGAACCGGGGTTGCATAGACAGATATTTTGTTGAGAGAAGAGGAGTGAAGGGTCCGGGAAGGTGAGTACCTAGAGACACGGTCAGCAAGGTGGTGGGGGGGGCAGAACACCTAGATTTGAAGACCAGCAGTAAGATCTTGAAGGGGGAGTGACTTTGCGTGTAGAAACATCAGGCACGGCAGCAATAGATGAGTCGGGGGATGATCTGGGTAGGTGGAGGAGGAGGGATGATGACACGCTGAGAGCTGCGTTGTTGATGGGATGAAGGAGTAGAGAAAGAGACCAAGGAGAAGTCTTGTACAGTGGTCTGGAGGAGCACTAGGGTACTGATCAAAGTTCCAGCTTAATCGTGAGTGATGTGAGGACATAGGTATATATATTTATGTGTTTCTGAGAGTGTGATACTGGAAATGGTTCGGAGGGACAGGGCCTCCTCCTCCATGTCCCATTACTTTCCTGTGTGTGTTTTCTGTATGTTTGCTGCTATAAGAGTACAGTATTGACCTTTGACAGTGCAGCTCTTCATTTTTACCTTTTGGAAAAAGTAACCATGGGATACCCTTTTGGCACCTATGGGTAGGGGTACACCGTTGTACCCTAGTGTGTGTTTTTGGGCACCTTTGTGTATCCCAGAGAGCAGGGTATCGGCTGGTGGCAGCTTCATGCTGACTTTGCATTTGCTCTGGGTTTCCTCAGTTTTGCGAATACCAAGGCCCTGCCATAGGAATCAATAGATTCCTACACAAAGGCAAGATGGCCACTGTAACCTCTTGTTTTTTTTTGCCTTTGCCCCTTGTTTCTCAAAGTCCTGAGAAGCTCTGGCTCTGTTCTCTCCCCCTGAGTGGATGTTGGGTGAAAGGACCATATATGAGTCTGGGGGCTGCCAATGTCAGACTGGCTGGAGACTTTGCAGGGACTACTTGTTGAGTGTATACACTTGGGCTGGTAACCATATGAATGGAGAGAGGAGTCATTTTGCATTCTGTGTTGTGGGTGTCTGGTTTTGGTAGTGTGGCAAAATGCCTGAGCCAGCCCTGACTGACACTGGAACGAATGCAGTGTGTGCTCTGAAAGGCTGAGAGTTTCCTCTGATCCACATCCTGTGTTTTGCCTGTTTGGTTATGGGTGAAATGCCTGAATTCCTGTGCGTCTGATTGGGTGCTGCCTGATGAATGCACCCATGTGTAACTGGTTGATTTAGCCTAGCGCAGCCTGAGTGAATGGGGAGATGTGTGTATAACAAGAGACCCCACACTCACCTCCTTGTCAGAAGCTTGGAGCCTACTTGTCAGAAGCTGAAGTCAGAAACCAGAATAAGAAACCTTAAGCTCGAATCCTGAATCTAGCTGGAGGAAGAAGTTATGTTACTGCAACTCTTCAAGAAATCTAAAGGCTGCTGTGCTGATTGAAGGACTGATCCAGAGAGGGCCTGGAGAGGTGACCTCTTCCCATAGCTATGAGGGGACATCGTGCAACTGCAGTTCTTCACCCAAAGTGTCCTGGAAGCCAATCATATGTGCATGCCATCCTGCAAAGGTACCTTTGTGGGTCCAGAAGGATAGTGCCTAGACATGTTGAGCCCAAGAAATCTACCAGCATCCTCCAGGGTCCGGAGGCTATTCGTGACCGCTGGGAAGCCTAGCTACTGTGTATCATCCAGAAGAGGGGGTCCACTGGCATTTTTCTTCTTGACGTCCGGAGATTGCCATGTTCCAACTGCCTGAAGACATCTTCAAGAGGCACTGGAGCCATGTCCACTTTTCCACGGCTGAGGAAGCCCAGTGTCACCACCTACAGAGGAGTGCCAGCCAGTGGGATTCCTGCCACCAAACAATGAAGAATGCATCCCAAAGGTCCAGAGTTGGTGAAGGACAACAGTTCAGTCCAGTGCTTAAGTCCAAGTCACCAGAAGCCATCCTGTCATCCGTGATGTGCCTGCAGCATGGAAGAACCAAAAGGCATTCAACTGCAATCAATCCGAGTCCTGACACAATCCGAGTCTACCTCCCCTTTCTCCTCACCTGACTCCCCTGAGGTATATCCTTGAAGATCGGTCTCGGTCTTCTGGGGTCTCCTCTTCATCCTTGAACCTTTGACTCCAGATGCTCGACCCTTCTTTTCGTGTAGGTAAGGTCTGGCCCCTCCGGAGGCCACCTTGGCAGAGGTTAAGACCTGCCCTAGGGGAACCCCAGGGGGCCAGCCTCAGTTCTAGGGAAAAAGCTCAAAGGCAGAAAAAACCCTAGTCCATAGATGGGTTCAGATGATGAGTTCAAGAGATGGCACAGATCTTCAGGTACAATGTCCGGGATAATAGTTATCGTGGAATACACAATCCGAAGAGAGGATACTAATAATGATGGATAAAAAGAAGAGAGCAAGGAAGAAAAACAACAAAAGTACCGAAGGATGAATAAAGAAGAAAGGGGTGGAAAACAAGGAATGAAGAAAGTAGTGGAGAGCAGAAAACAAGGAGGAAGTAAGTCAACGGTATACACACAAGAGGAGAAGCAAAGGGGACACCTGATTAAGCTCCGCTGAACGCGGCGCAGAGAGGCGACGCCGAGGCCGCCAGCAAGAAAGAGGCAGAAAGTCGAGCGGACAGGGAGGTAAGCAAGGAGTACGGAAGGGTTCCGTGAAAGAGGAGTCGATGCCGACTACACACAGCGGTAGGCGAGCGAGAATAGCTGGGAGGAGAGGAGAAAAAACTACAGCTGAGCAGTTAAGGAAAGCGAAAAAAAATAGAAGTACGGAACTAAGGAGGACAGGAAGAAAGAGAAGGATATTAATGTAGTACAGGCTACTACAGGAGGGCTATAGAGGAATCTACAGTGCAGGAAGGAAGAAAGAGTACACAGGTCTCGGAGCGTTGGATGAAAACAAACACAGATACAACGCGCGAATAGTAGGCGGAGCCTAGATTTATAGGCTCCGGCGCCATGTTGGGTGAGGACTAGAAGGTTCATCGAAGTCTAAACTTCCAGCGACTCCAGCGTTTCCAATCCTGGTTCCTGACAGACCCCAGCAAAAGTCATCAACAGAAACCCAAGGACTTATGTTCATCTTCCATGCCTTGTTGAGTTCCACAGTAAGTTTCAGTTTTGTGGGACATCCACAGCCAGTGTAACTATCCAATCAAGGAGACTACAGCGATATACCTTCACTGCGGCCTTTCTAACACTACTTGGTTCCCTTCTACTGCTCAACATCGAGGTCCAGTGACCCCATATTCCAGAGGGTGTCCATCCTTGAGGGGCATTGTCAAGTAGGACTGAGACACTCCACCACCTCGCCTCCCGAGGCACCGAAGGTACTGTAACAAGGAAGAACATCTTCCATCCTCACGGTTTATCCAGTGGTCCCTGATTTGTCTTGCATCCTGTTGTCCTGTGGCTTCCCAGGTATTTTAGGTGTGGTGGGTCCTGTAGAAACAAAAGCAGACACTTGATGGAAACATATGGACTGGGCTGTGTTAAAAACAAAGTATAACTTACCTTTTTCTTACTGGTTGCCCAGGTGGGGGGATCCTCACACAGTATTGCATTCTTCTCCACAAAGAAAATATTCTGCCAGTGATTTCAAGTATTCCCTGCATTTCTATATTCATATCTATGAGGTCAAAAATTACATAATAATTGTGAGGCTTTTTAATAAATGTCCACAGTGTGTGCATTGTCACTGAACCTAAGGGTAACTGCGGTACCACGTAGAACTGTATACATTGATTTGACTATTTGATTAGATTTTGGACTTCTAAGTGAGTCCTATCTATTTGTATATATCCACCTAACTTTATCCTTTAATAAAAGAACTCTGTTAGCACATGACATAGTGTGTAGGCATTCCTTTGTGGGGGGCTTGGTGATTCAGTGTACCTAAGAACCCACCTGCATCACCTCCCTTGAGTCTCAGCCTTGGTTGCTCGTCCATTGCTACCACTTGAGAGCCTTAGCTGGACTGCCTCTGTGCCTCCACCCCAACCATATTGTGTGTACTAGTACAGGCACCCCCCCCAGTCTTTAAAGTGAGGAATTGCAAATGAGCTGTCTGTGTCCCCATACAGGCATGTCAGAGCACTAATGGGGGGACAAGATACCACAGCAGCCCCTGTGAGCTTGGGCAGATCCTGTGCAGAGGAAGCCTCATGACCCGCCTTTGTCTACCTTGATTGCAGGCAGGGCATCGGCAACACCATGAGGGTCTTTAATTTATCTCCTCTTGCATAATCTGAGATTTACTAGCACGGCAGGAGTGCAAGGTGATAGTCGAGAACAGACGGCCTCCTAAATAGTGGGTACCAGCAATATCGGGATAAGAATTTGCATACTCAAGGCCCCACCCTCTGCAATGTCTTTCCTCCTCTCCACTTGGTATGAAGTGCGGAGAAGATGGACAACCTAACTACTGCGCTTTGCTTATAACTGGAATCATTCTCTGGCCGCCAGGCTCAACTTTGACCCTTCTCTTACCCCCCACATTCACAAGTGTTTAAAATCAGACTTGTAGAATAAGCAAAAATTGAAATATATGGGGGTGCATCATCAAGTCGTAAAGCAGATCATGGCTCAACTCCAAGTGCATTTGTGTATTTAGGGTTGAACTTGTCGGACAGGAAGTTAATCCCCAAATCTGTATTTTGGTAAAGATCAAATCTTTGCAGCCACATTTTTCTCTAAAACGTCCCTAGCGACCCCTTCTTATCTCTACTATTAATCTCTAATCCACAGTCTTCCTAACGAAACCAATCTCCATTTTACAGCCGGTCTTTGCTCGTTTTTTTAACCCCCTGTCCTCTCCTCTTGCATAAACTATATTGGGGTCTGTAACCCATGTCTTTCCTGGTGCCATAGACTACAACTCCCATGCTACCTCACCATTGACCATGCAGCGAGCTGTAGTCCAAAACATCTGAAGAGCTAAGGGTTGCAGATGTCTGCTCTCCTTCCCACATTGGGTCTTAATCTGTACGGCTTTGCATTTGCTTCTCTGTGAGTTGTTTGAACGTCTTCTTTCTCTGCTAGTTTCGTTCTTGAGCTCACCTGGATCACTCCTATCCTTGTTCATCTGATCAGCGGTCAGCCTCCCCTCAGGACTTCTTTCTTTTCCACCTGCCTCTTTTCTGCTCATTCAGACTTCAATATTTAGTGTTGCTCGCGCCCATACATTGGAACGTTGTACTTCTCGCTCTGCAACTCTGCCTCTCCTGGCACTGGTCATGACACACCTTAAGCAACATTGAATTCCTAATATCCTCTGGCCGGTGTCAGAGTCTTACCCTCATGCAAGCCTAGAGAATGCCCGACAGAGATAAATAGCTGAAGTGATAAGAGCTCTTGAAAGAAGAACCTCAGGAAGATAGAGGTGTTGGCCATCCGAACATCTGAGCACCTGATTGGAAATCGACGTTCTTGTAGATCTCCCTTGATGAATGTCCATGCCCCTCTCCAGCTGTGAGGGATCTCGGTATCTTCGTGAATCCAGAGGATCGCAAGCCTCTTCTATGGTTCTAGGTGGTTTTGTAGAACATTTTTCTGTCTGTGGCAATACGGTGAAGACATGTTTCGGTCACCTGTGAAAACATAAACTCCTGACTCCTTCTAATCATCCCCCAGGAAGGCACGTCTGTGGATCCCTTTGTGTCATCATGACGAGACTTTGCAAACTTCGCGCCTTGAAACCCCTGTGTATAGGCGTGTTATAAATGCCATATCATATCATATCAAACAGCTTTTTATTTGCTTTTCCTGAGATGCAATTTTCACGCTGGCAGTGGATTCAACATGAATTGGCCAGGCGGATATTTAAAAGTTTAAAAAGTATCCCACCAAGAACTGGCATCACAAAATGGGTCACCAGTAAACACGAAGTTGGGGTTGGAGATACATGCCTAGGTCACAAGGCCATTTCGGGCAGCAGAGCAGTCACCCTAACTTGTAGGGCCTCATTATGACTTTGCCGGTGCAGAATTAATGTGCCGGTGTTACCGTATACCGGAACATTTCCACACCGACACAGTACAAGTTTGCCGGTGTGGTGGCCGGAAGGACCTCGAACTAAGAGCTGAAGGACTCCATGGAATAGGGGTTACCACCACTAGCGGGAATCATAATCCAGCGGTAATTCTGTCGGACTGAGTACAGGTAACGGTAATACAGTTAGACGGTATCCTGGTGGATTTACCGCAAGTATATAAGCAAACTTGTAATAAGGCCCATAGGCTGTCTCGCTACCGCCCCTGCGAGGCAGCTGAGATAATAACCCTAGACGGCTGCTTCTCATACCCAGGGCAAGAATAAGGGCACATCCTTTTCAACATTAGTCTGAATTCAAAGGGGCCACACCCCCAATACAACATCAACCAATCAGAATGCAGCTGTCTAATATTTAGATGGAAACCTAAAACATGGTTACGATGATACATGCCAACATTATCAGTTCCATTCGAGGGTCACTAGTCCACTCCTGTTTTTAACTTTGCATTTTGGGATTTGTAGTCCAGATTTACAACGGTGAACTCCATGACTAGGGGCCTCATTAGGACCCAGGCGGATTTCGCGGTGCTAAATGCACCGCGAAGCATGGCGGAAAGCCGCCGATAGCGCCATGGGGGTTGGCGGATTTACCGCCCCATTCCGACCTCGGCGGAGCGGTAAATCCCCAATCCCCATTCTGCCCTTCCCCATTCCCATTCTTGCCCCATAGGGTATAATGGGAGTGGGGAAGGAGTTAATTACGCCACCGTAAAATACGGTGGCGTAATTAACAACGAGGTCCCGTAGCGCCATGGTTTTCTCCGGCTGGTAAAACCAGGCGGAGAAAACCTCCATGGCGCTACGGGAACTCGTAGTATGGCGGAGAGGTACGCCATGCACTACGCTGGCGTAATACCCTCTCCGCCAGGGTCCTAATGAGGCCCTACATGTCCTAGAATGCAAAGTTAAACACAGGACTGGACTAGCATCTTCCGAATTGAATGGATAATGTTAGCATGCATGGGTTATTTGGAAAACGGTGACCATTTCTGACCTTCTAACATTGTCTTGCGTGTTGCCACCAGGATCCCATAGTGCCATGAAGCCTAAAGGTGATTATGGGAGTTTTAGAACAGCAAATAGCAAGTACGCATCTCGAGCTCGATTTATTACTGGGACAGTTCTATTCCTAGTGGACATTTAGTTATTTTCTTCGTGTTGTCCAAAGTTATGTTTAACAGCTGGAATCAGATAGAATGAGCGAATGACTATATGGGGTAATTGATGTCCACCAGGGCAACATTGTAACGCAGGAAGAAAAGCGCGATTAGAGGAGGCGCAACTTTAGGGTTTTGCGTGGGTTGCTCCTGAGAATCCTTCCGGCTTTTAGAAGCGCGTGCGCGCCCCTTCCAGGCACAGCCCAGGTGAGTGAGCAGACCGGCCTGCATGCATTAGCGGCCGGCACTGCGATAATGCTGTGTTTAACTTAGCAAATGGAGCCCGGCTCCGGCTTCTCTCGTTTGCATGATGCATATAAAACAAGCGCATTATCGCGAGCAAATAAAGCGGGCCTGGGCGGGCGGCGAGCAGCGCGCGACTGCTAATTTGCAGATAAGATATGGAAGTGCATAAAAGCAGCTATGTCTACAAGAGCTGACACGCGCACTTCCTTGGGGCTTAGTCCCAATTGACCCCTAATGCTCGAGTCAAGTGCCGTAAATGGGAAAAGTAAATGCCAGTTAATGCAGCTCGGCCAGGTTTACTAATCTGACAGCCGCCCCAGTCACTCAGGCTCGGGGCGCTTCTCTCCTTGCCTTCGACGTCTCCCTGGTTTCTTCCTCTCCTGTGCACACCTGTGCTTTCTTGCACCTGGTTTTCGGGCATCACCATGGGTACTCATACCCGGCCCTCACTCATGTCTGCGGTTAATCGCACCAGCCCTCGTGCATGGACATCGCCATCATGCATGGCTGTGGTTGATTGGACTTAGCCCTCCCTAATGCATATCTGTGGTTATTGCACCTGGCCTCCATGTGGGTCTTTGGCTATTTACACCTGCCTCTCATACATGGATTTGGTTGCTCACGCCTGCACCCATGCATGGCTGTGGCTGATTGGACTTTGCCCTAATGCATATCTATGATTACTCGCACCTGGCCCGCATGCGTGGCTATGTTTGATTGGACTTTGCCCTAATGCATACCTGTGATTACTCGTACCTGGCCCGCATGCATGGCTGTGGTTGATTGGACTTTGCCCTAATGCATATCTATGATTACTCGCACCTGGCCCGCATGCGTGGCTATGTTTGATTGGACTTTGCCCTAATGCATATCTGTGATTACTCACACCTGGCTGACATGCATGGCTGTGGTTGATTGGACTTTGCCCTAATGCATATCTATGATTACTCGCACCTGGCCTGCATGCGTGGCTGTGTTTGATTGGACTTTGCCCTAATGCATATCTGTGATTACTCGCACCTTGCCCACATGCGTGGCTGTGTTTGATTGGACTTTGCTCTAATGCATATCTGTGATTACTCACACCCGGCCCGCATGCATGGCTGTAGTTGATTGGACTTTGGCCTAATGCATATCTATGATTACTAGCACCTGGCTCACATGCATTGCTGTGGTTGATTGGACTTAGCACTAATTCATATCTGGGATTTCTAGCACCTGGCCCGCATGCATGGCTGTGGTTGATTGGAGTTTGCCCTAATGCATATCTATGATTACTTGCACCTGGCCACATCCGTGGCTGTGTTTGATTGGACTTTGCTCTAATGCATATCTATGATTACTCGCACTGGCCCACATGAATGGTTGTGGTTGATTGGACTTTACCCTAATGCATGCATATCTGTGATTTCTCGCACCTGGCCCACATCCAGCTCCAGCTTCCCCATCCAAGCCACCACACTCCGGAACTCCCTTCCACCCCATTGCAGAATGGAGAACTCTCTGACCATTTTCAGAAAAAACCTAAACACATTTAGGTTTAACTAACTGACAAACCTGACTTGTATGTAACTGTAACCATGCCTCTATGTTCACAGCACCTTGATGCCTTTCGGTTTTTGTGCACTTTACGAATTTAATTATTAAAATAAATATTCATGACTGCCTCTCATACATGGGTTTGGTTGCTCACACTTGTACCCATGCATGGCTGTGGTTACTTGCACCTGACCTCCATGAGCCTTCTTCCCTCTGGTCCAACCCACTCCTCCGGACAAACTTTGGATGCTCTTATCTCATCAGACATCCCTCTCTCCAACCCTCTAACTACTCCTCTCTCCTGGTCTGACCACTCTCTCCTCTCCTCCCATTATGACCTCCCTGGCCCCCCAGACGATGCCTCTACCCGCATTGCCAGTCTATTTCTCCACCATTCGACCGATGAAGAGTGTTTAACTCGCTGCATTTTCCGTCACCTTCACCCCCTACCACCCTACCTTGAAGCCTGCCTCCAAATGGAATTCTTGGTATGACTCCAACTTGGCAGCTTTGAACACAAGTGCAAAGCTGCTGAGCGGAAGTGCAGGCCTCAAGTACATCCTCTGACAAACTGGCCTGCTGCCCGCTACAAAAGGAATATCGTCTCACCATCCACTACAAGAAGAGGGCTCATGTGTGTAAAGACTGGAGGGCATTTATCTGTACCGCTGCCTTCGATATGGCAGAGTAGAAGCACAGAGCACCCAAGCCAAGATTCTCTAAGCTGTAGCAATGGACAAGCAATCAAGGCTTCTTACAATCCATCTGGTAATCCACCACGGCAGCTATCAGCTCGGTTGTATACGAATTGTTCGAACTACAATTGTTCAAATTACAATTGACCTTTGCACAATTGACCGAATTGTGAAGGTCAATTGTTACATATGTGCGGGGGGAAACCTCCCCGCAACCCCCATTATATATATAAATATATATATATATATATATATATATATAGTCAATTGTGCAAAGGTCAATTCAGATCCTCGACTTTCGGTCAATTAGGTAATTCGGTAATTGTGTTTGTACAATTTGGGTAATACCATCAGCTCAGCCCTAGACTTATCCTCAAAGTGTAACTCCCTGGTTGCACAAGCACTCTGGAGAGCCTCTAAGCTCATCCTAGTCAATTTACTATTTTCAATAGATGCCATTTCTTGTAATGTAGTTATCTTGTACACAACTAAACCTCAAATTCAACAAAGTGTGGATATTTTGTAAGTGGCAAGGTTACACACTGATTCTTAAAACCATAAGCATCCCACCACTGCCACCAGTGTAAAGACTGGAGGGGCGTTATCTGTACTCTTGCCCTCTATACGGCAGAGTAGAAGCACAGAGCACCCCAGCCAAAATTCTCTAAGCAGTAGCAATGGACGAGCAATCAAGGCTTAAGCTCTCAGGAGGTGATGCGGGCTGATTTTTCAGTACAGTGTTGCCCCCAAGCCCCCACAAAGGAATGTCCACACACTATGTTAGTGATAACATAGTTCTTTATATAAATAAGGTTCAGGATATACACATACACAATAACACACTTTGTGCTTTGGCAATCCTAATATGATAATTAAGTACAATAACTATGTGGTACCGCAGTTGACTTTTGACTCCTTTAAAATGCACCAACTGTATACAGTTGCAATGACATACAAGTCGAATAGCAAGGTGGAACAACACCAGACATGGGAGGAAAACAAGCTGGGTTAGACAATTAGCAGAATACTTGATCGCTACCAAAGACACAGTTCTGTGTCAGGGTCCCCCCACCTGGTCAACCTGTAAATTAAGTATATCAATAAGCCCAGTCCATATATTGTTTAGGAGATTCTTGTTTCCTTCTAAAAATGTTCTACTACCCCAGTGTACCTGGTTTAGCAGAATTATTTGATGGGTCAACGACAGATCCTACTTGAGTGAACTCCCTTTAAGGCAGAAGCCATGGATTGTCGAGATTCCTCAAAGAAAAGGTGAACTATGTCATCGAGGCAGGGGCTTTGGCATTTGCAGTGCTCGTCGACGATCGATTGTGGACGTCCTGTGAAGAGGAGGCGTGCGATACACCTCAAAGACAAGAATTTGTTGCCACAAAGAGTACTTGTTGAAGAACGTAGGCCCGGCAGAGGGCGTTGGGTGTCGGCGTTGTCGGTGAAGATTGGGACTCGACCACAGCTGGCTTTTGGACCTTCGTCAGTGTCTTTGTGGACGTCGGGTGGCAGGAAACCCTCCAGAGAATTCTCCCCGGTACATCGGCGACCTCGACTTTCTCCGGCGGGAAAAGCGGTCGGGGCTGATGAGCAAGGGAGTCCTTGATTTCAAAATATCTTAGGCAAAGGTGGAGCGAGTGGGTCTGGTCGTCAGCAGCACCCATCAAGTGGTCCCCGCTTCTAGGCCACACAACTCAATGGGCTTCCAGCGGTTACGGCGGTCCTCCGGCTCCTGGTCGACAACGATGGACTTCGATGTCCGGGTGCTTCACTTCAGATTCCGTGGTGGTCCCCGTCTCCGGTCTGAGGACTGGCTTTCAGGGAGCCTTGGTGAAGGTTAGCTGGTGGACAATGTTCCCTCATAACTTGGGAAGAAGTCTCCTAGCCAGGTCATCTCGTGGGGTCATCTCGTGGATCAGGTTTTGGTGACATGACAGCTTTTGGATTGTGTCAAAGGAAAGCAGCAGCAAAGCCTTCTTCTTCCAGCTGGGCTTCAAGGATAAGCATCAAGTTTCGACTTCAGCTTCTGAATGATTCTAGTCAGTGAGTGGTCCCCAGTTATACTATTCTATCTCTCATTCACACTGCTGAGCTAGGCTCAGGTAGCCAATAATTCGAAGGGCATTCAGCAGGCAGGTAGCCAATCAGGCTCACAGTGCATTCAGGCCATTCTTCTCCATCCAGACACTCACAACAAGAATGTGGATTGGGGCAAGTACCCAGCCTTTCAGCACACCACACTGCATTCATACCAGTTTTGGGCAGGTCTGTCCCATTCATTTGGTCACACACCAGATACCCATACCATGAAATGTATATTTAATGGTGTAGACCAGGGTGAATGGGGTGGGACCTGGGTGAATGGAGTCAAACAGTCACTGGGAAGGCTCTAGACAGTCTGGCCTAGACCTCCCCACAATACCACATATAGAACTTCCACCCAACAGCCAGTCAGGGGAAGGGACAGAGTCAGGGCTTCCCAGGACTTTGTGAAAACAAGCTAGCAGGCAATAGAAAGCAAGAGGCCACATTGGCCATCTTGTCTCCTATCAGGAATCAACTGATTCCAATGACAGGGCCCTGGTATCCCAAAATGGAGGATACTCAGAGCACCTGACAAATTCAGCATGGAGCTACCACCAGCCCATACCCTGCTCTGTGGGCCACACACAGGTGCCCAAAAACACACACGAGGAGTACAGGGTTGTACTTCCAACCATGGGTGCCATAAGGGTATCCCAAGGGTCTGTTCATCACAACCAAAAAGAGGAAGAGCTGCACTACCAGGAGTCCCACGTGGACTCCTGTGCAGAAAATAACACTGAACACAAATGATAAAAGGAGTACAGGACAAGGACATGGAGGCCCTGTCCCTCCAATGCATTTCCAGCATTACAATGTGCAAGCCTGCATCTCTGGGGCAACTAACAACACTGATTAACTTTTCATAATCTGCAACAAACTTGCGAATCCTACTGCAGTCTCCTCCTCTCCCCTTCCCTCCCAGGCCCTCTGCACTGCTCTTGCCTCCCACTTCTCCACCAAATCTCAGGACATCCTGTCCTCACTGCCATCTACTCCCCTCCCCACTCCCCCTCTCTTGCCTCCCTTGGCCTCTCCTCCCCGTCCTTTCTCTCCTCCTTCTCTCCCATTGCACAAGATGAGGTCTCTAGTGTAGTCCGCTCTATGAAAGTCTCTTCCAATCAGGTGCTCCCCTGCTCTTCCGGAATTATCAAGGACAACATCTCTTCTCTTGCCTCTTCCTTGGCTGAGCTCTGTAACCAATCCTTTGCCACTATCTCTTTCCCACAACCCCTCAAGCACTCTTTGTGCATCCTCGCCTAAAAAAGCTGTCTGCAGATCTTTCATGCCCTGCTATCTATCACTGTATCGCTATCACCCCTTTCTTGGGCAAACTCATGTAGAAGTTGGTCATCTGTCAACAGACCCACCAAACAGAATTGACTGGCTGCCTCCACGACCAACCGCCTGGCTTCAGAGCATTCAAAGGCATGTAATCTGCTCTCCTGAACACCTGTGAAGATCTGCTGTCAAACCTGGACTCTAACTCTCCCTATGTTCTGATCCTTCTCGATCTTTCTTCTGCCTTTTAGACAGTCAATCATGCCATCCTCATAACTCGTCTCTTTGATACCCTAAGCATCACGGACCTGGCATGGCTGACCTCCCTCCTTCAAACCGATACTCCCAAGTGCAATTGGGCCCATTTTTATCCTCCACCTCACTCTCTACCTGTGAAGTCCCTCAGGGCTCTATCCTATGGACATGGCTCTTCAATATCTGCCTGACCACCTGATCTCCACCTTCTCTCCTCACTTCCAGTGTTACGCAGATGACACTCAGCTTTCCTTCAAGCTTCCACCCTCTACATCCTCCTCCTCTCTCATTCCTGACTGCCTGACTGCTATTCAGGTGTGGTGCTCAGCTAAAGATCTCTACCTTAATGCCAGTAAGACGGAGATCCTTCTCATTGGCAAACCTTCTCTCTGTTTCCCCACCACTCTTTGGCCACCCTCCTTTGGAATCCCTCCCCTCGCCCTCTTGTGAGGCTAAAAAACTTAGGGTCATGTTTGACTCCTCTTTCTCCTTCTCTCCGCACATCACAGACCTTGCAAAGATGTCCCACTTTCAGCTCCACGTCCTCAGAGTGATTCTCCCTTTCCTCACCTTCCCCCAGAAGCACAATGTCTCCAGAGTTCTGGTTCTCTTGAAGGCAAGTCCCTGAACGTTCACACCAGAGAAAATACAACCCGCTAGGGAAGAAAGGCCCAAGTCAATTTTGTAAGGATAACACATTTTAATCTCACACACAGATGAGAGTGACACCAAAGAACTCTGCTGCTAACAACATTCTGCCAAAAAGAGGTACAAGCAGAAACGTTTAAAGGTACACAGTGTCATAATGATGCAACAGCATACAGTAAAAACCCACATGGCTGATTGGATGAACCCTATACATGTTCCACCTTTACCCATAAGGGGTGCCAGTTCATTGGTCCCAGCCCAGTCCGTCCGTCTTCCATCACGTGGGTGCTGCGGGGCTCATCTTCTTCTCATGTCAAAGATCAGAAAACCAATGAATTATACCCCTACCATACAACTATTTTATCACTCATACTGTGCACTTGGCAGTCGTTAAGACAGACACAAAGGAGGTTCTGGGGCACTCCAGCCTTCACACACACATTTCACTCTCTCCCCTCCACGCCATCCAGCTCCAAGGTCTCTATCCTCGTTTTGAACTCTAATGCATCCCTCCCAGCACCGCGCAATACAAATCACACAATTGTCACTTCAACTATATGCCCTGTCCGTCCTGTTTCAACATCGCAAGACTTGCTACTTTGGGGTTGGTGGTCAAAGGGCACCTGCTACCATGGAATTCAGAGGTCTTAAGTTTTAGTCAGTTACATGGGCTATTACTCGTGGTCACATGGGGATGGGCCGGGTCATACTTTGGCCTGTGTGAGATAACATGCACACCACGTGCCGCTCTGTGTTCGTGGCCTTTTAGGGCACATTCCTCTCGAACATCTTTGCACCACTGGTAGAACAATGAATAGTCGTGGCGGTTGAGGGTGTGGGCTGTTCTCATGGGAGCACGGGCATGGCTGGGGATTTCTCTTGTCTCGTGAATTTGGGCCTAGTGCATGCAATTCCACATTTACCATGTAGGCCCTCCCTTCTACCTATGGCTACTAATATCAATGCAAAATAGCAATGCTGCTCGCGCCTTATGCTGTACTAAGTGGATAGACTAGATTTGTTTATATTGAAGTAAGGTCCTTTTAAATTGGGAGGTGTCCCGTACACCCTCCCCTCTGGCCAATCATGGTGCTTCAAATGCATCTCACCTCACTCGCACCTAGGGGGTGGGATGGGATGCAGCCTTCCCAACATTCCCCCCTTTTATTACTTCTACAGTAACAAACTCTGGGGTACCTCTGCGCTCGAGCTCCTTGTCTCTGCCTCCACATATGGCTGAGTCTCCTTTACTGGTTCCCAGGCCCTACACACTGACTGCAAACTCTCCCCCCTATGCACATACTCTTCAGGTGGGCAAGTCTATAGATGCAACCTCCTACCCCGCCAGGTCCAGCCAAACCTCTGTGTAAATTTCTGGATCAGAGGGTGGAGAAATGATAGTGTGGTATAGAGGATCAACTTCATCCCCATAAGGATGGGGAGCATTTCATACTTAGGCCCACCTGTGGCACATCAGTTTGTACTTCCACATTTTTGGTTTTGCAGGGTGCTTTTAAAACCCCAATTGATACCATCATTCTTGCGCTACTAGGTGCCACATTTGCACAACATCAAAGGGCCAGCTGACAGGTGCAGAAAATAACAAGGATGAAAACAATGATGGGCATTAGCATCTTCACGATCGCTCCGAGCCACAACGGAGCACAACTGAATACCATAGTAAACCAATCACTGCCCTGTATTCCTCCCTCCTTCTTCATGCGAACACCCAGGCCATGGACAGCTGTGATGATGTGAGATAATGATGCGTTCTCTGCATCCTCTGGAGGCACAAATGTGCACCAGGGATCGCCAAACTTTTTGCAAACCCACCTTCCATTACTGTTAACATGTCCAACACACAACGATTTTGCACCGGCATAAGTCTCAATGCATGCAACTCCACCATAATAACCTGTTTATCTGGGAAGGTGCCTACTCGGGAGGGTCTACAACCATGTTTTAAGGCCGGAACACTTGTGTGGGGTTGCTCATGGTACTCTTGTTCAGAGTAGAATTGCCCAACATTTTGATGCTGGACTGCCCTTGTGGGTGGAACAAAGACTGATATACAAATGTATGCATTTTATTGTTAATTTATAAGGCGCTTAATACCAGTGAGTGGTTTCTAAGTGTGGGAGTGGGATTCGAACATGTGTTGCGGCCTTGTCCTGCTTCTAAGACAAACGCTTTGCCCCTGAGCTATCCTTCCTCCCCTAAAATCGGTATTTATCCTCTGTGAAGGGTGCAGAGAGCTAAAAGGTGGTTGTAGACCCTCCCGAGTGAAAATTATTCCATAGAACTGGGTATTTGACCGATGTTCATTCTCTGTCGAGGGCCTCCCACACTCCTTTTCAAGTCAGTTATATTACACCGCAGCACTTATTCAGCCAACCCTGATCCAGCAGCATTGGTTAAAGCAAAACTGATTCTGGCAGCAGTGGATCTGGAATGACTGATTCCACCAGCACTCGTTCTTGCCACACTGATTCCAGCAGCAATGATTCTAGCAGCAATGATTGCAGCAGTACTCATTCCATCATCATTGATTCCAGCAGCAGTCAGACTAGAAGCTCTGATTCCAGCAACACTCTTTCTTGCAGCGCCTATATTGGCAGCAATGATTCCAGCAGGACTCATTCTTGAAGCACTGATTACGACAGCACTGATTCAACTGGCACAGATTCCAGAAGGACTGGTTATGACAGAAATGATTCCAGAAGCACTAGTTATGGCATCACTGATTCTGGCAAAACTGGTCACCGAAGCACTGATTCTGTTTGCAATGATTACAGTACCACAGTTTATGGCAACACTGATTCCAGAAATGCTGATTCCAGCACCACTCGTTATGGCTGCATTGATCCTGACATCACTGATTCCAGTAACACTGATGCTGGCAGCAATGGTTAAGCCTGCACTTATTTCATAAGCACTTATTTCAAGGCTAATGCTGGTCACACTAATTAGAGCAGTACTGACCTCTGCAATACTTATTCTGGCATTACTGGTTAGAACAGCAATGATTTTGGAGGCAGTGTTTCCAACAGCTCCAGTCACAGCAACGTTCATTCCGTCTGCATGTGCTCCAGGAGAATCATTCTAACAGCACTCATTACAGCAGCACAGGTTACAGCAGAACTGATTCCAGAAGGGATGTTATGGAAGAGTGTATTCCAGTGCTACTGATTCCATCAGCACTAGTTATGACCACACTGACTCTGATAACCATGGTCACCATTAATTCTGGCATTTCTGATTTCAAGAGCAATGATTGCAACAGCACTGTTTTCAGCAGCACTGGTGGTGGGAGAACTGATTCTGGCAATGCTGTTTGTAGTGACACTGGTTCCTGCTGCGCTGGCTCTATGAGTACTGATTCCAGCAACACTCTTTACAGCAACACTGATTCCAGAACCACTGATTTCCAGAGTAATGGCTATGAAAGTACTGGTTCTGGCAGCACTGGCTACAGCAGCACTGATGCCAGCCATACTTTTACAGCAGCACTGATTCCACAGATTCTGCTGGCAGCACTAGGTCTGGTAGCCCTCAGCATGGCAGAAACTGTTGTCACAGTACTGCATATGGCAGCATTACCTGCTGGAACACTGATTCTGGCAGCACTGATGCAGGCGGCCATAAACATGGCATCACTCCCTCTCAATAGCTCTCTGTCTCTCTTTTGCTTCTCTCTTTCTCTCTCTCTCTCTCTCTCTCTCTGTCTCTCTTTCTCAGTCTCCTTTCTGTCTCTCTGCCTGCCTATCACTCTCTCTTCTCTCTCTCTCTCTCTCTCTTTCTCTCTCTACTTCTCACTGTCTCCCTCTGTCTCTTATCTCTCTCACTTCTTTATCTCTGCCCCTGACTCTCTTTCTGTCTCTCTCTCTCTCTTTCTCAGTCTCCTGCTCTATGTCTCTCTGCCTGCTTATCACTCTCTTCTCTCTCTCTCTACATCTCTCTCCTTCTCACTGTCTCTCACCTCATCTCTGCCCCTGACTCTCTTTCTGTCTCTCTCTCTGCAACTCTCTCTTTTTTCTCCATCCGTCTGTCTCTCTCTCTCTTTCTCCCCTTCTCAATGTCCCTCTCTGTCTCTGTCTCTCTCACTTCTATATCTCTGCCTCTGATTCTTTCTGTCTCTCTCTCTGTAACTGTTTTTTTCTCCATCCGTCTCTCTCTCTCTCTTTCTCCCCTTCTCACTGTCCCTCTCTGTCTCTGTCTCTCTCACTTCTATGTCTCTGCCTCTGATTCTTTCTGTCCCTCTCTCTCTCTGTAACTCTCTCTTTTTTCTCCATCCGTCTCTGTCTCTCTCTCTCTCACTGTCCCTCTCTGTCTCTCTCACTTCTATATCTCTGCCTCTGATTCTTTCTGTCTCTCTCTCTCTCTCTCTCTCTCTCTCTGTAACTCTCTCTTTTTTCTCCATCCGTCTCTGTCTCTCGCGTTCTCGCTTGCTCTCTCTCTGCCTGTGTCTCTCTCCCATGCACACAGCCTGTGACTGGAAGTTTGTTGGTCTACCTGCACCATCTGTGCTCGGACGAGATGGGGAGGAATTGAACATGGTGACATCCTCATGTCGTTAGTGCACCAGAGGCGAAAGAGTGCAAGGGAGTGCTTATGGCTCAAAGCACAAACTCAAGCAGCACTGTTTGTGGGTTTATGTGGGCGTGGCTGCCGCAGGCCACAAGGCGGTGGGGTGGGGAGCGGAGGGCGGAGGGGGAACGACACCCACATCGGTAAAGTATGGCATGTTTGATTCATCCAGTGACACCACCGGCCTGACACCTCATGACCTCGTGTTCATATTCCAGACCTTCTCCTAAACCTCCAGAATGAGAGTTCATTACAGGGGAAACAAAGTGGAACTTGGGCCGAAAGTAGTTAGCGAGCCTGCCTTCTCCCCATCCCCTCTCCCCCGCTCACAGACACCGAGGCGCCGGAAGCAGCGGCCTTATTACCGCATACATCACCGTGGCCCTGTAACTCACTTTTGCGGCGCCTTGATTTGAGTTCCGGACTTTGAAACTCAATGTAGAAGGCGATGAGTCCCCAGGTGGGCCCTCCATCTCCTGATAACTCATCCCAGGGATCGAAATTGAATCCGGGAAGCTGGGTATTTGTTGGGCCTGGGGTGTGGGGAGAGGGCACTGCTGACTAGGACTTAAACGGCCTCATTAAAGTTGGAAGTGGATCTTACACATTAGAGAAGTGCTTCTACGAGCTGGGGGGGTTGCACGCTCTGAACACAGGCCCCAGCCGCAGCATTGACTCTGCAGCCAGTGGTGCTCAGCGCTCAGGGGGCAGCCATGCAACTCGCAGCTGCACTGCCACAGGTGTGTATACGATAGGGGCCCAGTCTCCGCCGCTCCCCAGACACCCTGGAAGTTCTGCTGGAGCAATGGCTGCAGCCCCAGAGCTGTAGGGAAACTGGACATTGAAAGCCACCTTAACCTGCAAGTGCCTACTCAGGGTCACCCACTTTATAACTGGCTTTGGGGGGGGGGTAGGGGGCGGGTGTCCTTCACTGCTGCTATTTGGGCCCACATGTGTTTATATTGTTGGTTTGTAGCTTAAAATATCTCACTCCTACTACTCAATGCTGTGAGGTGGCACTAGGCACTATACAGAACACACACACATACTTTACTTTCCATCCAGGGCCAAAAATAACATGTTTACTGTATTGATGATGTCACATCCCACTACTTTGCCTTTTGTTACCAACAATGTTCACATGTGACTTGTCCTACTCTTGGATTACTCTGCCTTGTGAGTTGGCACAGAAGCCCCAGAATGACTATTCTGGAGTACAGCTGTGCATCAATAAATACAGGTATATAACGCCTATATGCCTACCTGGATATATATATATATATATATTTATATATGCATATTACATGGCCACTACGGTTAAGTTGGTGTTTCCATAGGAAGAGCACTTTTTGGGCGGCTTATAACTTCGCTCTCCCTGGACGAATCCTCACCAAACTTTGCAAAAAAAGTATATGGCCCACTCTGAATTTTTTTGCAAAGTTTGGTGAGGATTCGTCCAGGGGGGGGAAAAGTTATAGGGGGGGTCCCAAAACTTTTTTTTTCCCCATGGACTGAATGGGAAAAAACTTTGCGCACGGCTACAGCCCGAACCGCTGGACAGATGTACACCAAATTTGCGGCAGGAGCGGCGGCCTGGTCCCGAGAGCATGCTTTTGCAAATTTGGTGTAAATCCGTCCAGGAGTTTTTTTTAAAAATGACCAAAATGTAGGGCAAAAAAATTAGTGATATCTGTGTTCGCTTCGTGGACGGACTTCCCTGTTCGCTCCGCGGACAGCACCCCGATTGGCCCATGGCCTTGCGTCATGTCCTTGGACATGTGACGTGTTCGCTGATTGGACGGCGAGGGGCGTGGAGCGCGTCAGATTTTCTGTGGCGCCCGCCATCTTGTATTCACCGTCGACCGCGTACAGCGCGGTGAAACGTGGATAGAAAATTGTATTTAGTGCCCTGTGTTGGTGTGTAAGAGTGTTTGGGGAGGGTGGGGGAGTATGAGTTAGGTTCAATGTTTTGTTTTTTTATGTGATAGACGTTTTTTTGTTGCGTTCGATTTGTCCGCGGAGAACACGGCTGTTCTGAAATTTTGTAAATAAACTAAATGGTGGGGTGTTTAGAGGACAGAGTATGTGTCATTTTTGTTCGCAAGGAAGGTAAAAATGAGCTATGAACACTCGCAGTGTACTTAATTGTTCGTAAATACACAAACTGGGGGTGTCCTCAGGACGCTGTCCGCATTGTAATCTGTCTAGTTGAATGTGTTCTAAGAACACTCGCGGTGTCCCGAAATGGTTGCAATTACACAAAATGGGGGTGTTCTGAGAACGTTGTTTGTATTGTTCGTTCTCAGGGTGAAAGTGTTTTAAGACCACTCCTTTTGTCTGCTAATTGTACAATTTCCTATGGGCGTCAACCGACTTTTTGTCCACTAAAGAAATGATAAATCCGGCTGGTGTGCACCGACATTATGTGATAATCCTATGACTGGCGCTATTGACCTGGCTGACTTGCTTTTGGGACACTAAATCATATCTCCCGCCCCTAAGCCTGATATTATCAAAGCATTCATATTCCCCGCCTCTCTCCGTGACGTTACAGGGTGCGTCATCAAACGCACCCAGTCCTCTCCAGTGCTAAGTGACTTTACACAGAACCCGGAAGACAACACATATTATGTCACAACACAGCGCGCCACAATTCGGAATATGAAACAGTGATTTAAAAGCAAACAGCAAGATTGTAAATTTTTGTAAAGTACATTTATTTGACATCAAATGTTTAGAGAATATTCAGCAATTTGCATTTGTCTTTGTTGTCGATCCGCAAAAGTTCATGTTCAGGCACGCAATATTCCTTTGCGGTACAGAGGGTGTTAGATCAGCTTACAACTCAGTGCGCCACAATTCGGAATATGAAACTGTGGTTTAAAAGTAAACAGCAGGATTGTACATTTGGTAAAGTACATTTATTTCACATGAAATGTTTAGTGAATATTCAGCGATTTGCTATCGTCTCTGCTGTCGATCAGCAAAAGTTTATTTTGAGCCACGCGTTGTTCCTTTGCGGTAGATAGGCTGTTGGTTTATAATAAAAGCAGTAAATGGTCGCTCTGATAATCGGAAGGTACTTCCAACAACGAGCCATTAGACCACCCTATTGGTTGGTATGTTGTTTGTAGCCGCTAGTACTGCGTAAGGGCATATTGTCCTTGGCGATTGTCCCATAAAATGGTGAGGGTCATGAAGTTGCATATTTGGACCTGCAACTGGGAGTTGAAGAGCCCATCCGCTGGAGTCTGTAAATCGTGACATAGGCAAAATGGGGCCACATACCTGTTTTAAAAAACATAAATTAGTCTCACCAGCCGATCTTCATTAAAAATCATCATTTTATTTATTAGGGCGTGAAACTATTTGCTATCGAAGATAGTGCAACGGAGTATGTTAATAATAAAATAATAATATTTTCCCATTCATATAGCGTTAAGAACCATGAGGTATCTAAGCGGTGCTTATTATTAACCACGGTGTGTGGTGCTCATTTATCGACCACGGAAGGATAAAAGGCTGAGTTTGGCCTTGCCGGGATTCGAACTTGCGTTAGCAAGCTGTGCACGGATGTCAAAGCGAGCGTTGTACTCGCTGTGCCACTTGACGGGCTACAGTGAAGTGGCACAGTGAGTAGAGCGCTTGACCGCCTA
Organism: Ambystoma mexicanum; assembly: GCF_040938575.1. Taxonomy (NCBI): domain Eukaryota; kingdom Metazoa; phylum Chordata; class Amphibia; order Caudata; family Ambystomatidae; genus Ambystoma; species Ambystoma mexicanum. Next base: position 51,958,467 of record NC_090932.1, read on the forward strand.
TAGACCGGTTAAATTATTTCTATTAACCCACCCTGTGTCGTCTGCCTTTTTCAGAGCCCTCTAAACAACAGAGGATCAATTTGGCGTTGATAGTGCGCGTTAGAAAACATTATGCCACTTTCAACTAACAAGTTCAACTTGAGCGGTCTTTAGTGCTACGCTATTGTAATTATATTTGGTATAAAATAATCTAAAGGGTTACTTACAGTACAATTGCAATTTCCATTGTCTACGAGAAGTGCAGTCCCAAAATACGACTCCGCCTGTGCGAACGATCTTTCGCATAGTGATATAATATATAAAAGTGGTTTCGTTTCAGAAATTTCATCCTTATCTTCTCTTAACATTTTAGCAACACTCCTTCAAGAGAAGTCTTTCATCACAATCTCTGTCTGTCAAGGTCAAAACACAATACAACCTTATAGTCCGCTTCGTGAGCCTCTCCGGGGCTCGAGAAAAAAATGGAAGCAGTTGGCCTTCATTGTGAACGAGCATAAATTCTTACTTTGCAACATTCTGTGTAAAGCCATCTGTGAGAAGTTGGTTTTTGCATGCCATGTTTGTATATTGTTTGCGTGATATTAAAAAAAGTTTGTTTAAGGGACATTATGGTTCTAAGTACAGCCGAAAGACCCCTGAAAATCGCAAGTTATGGAAAGCTATGAAAAATAACTCGCGCCACCACCGTGTACTGCTAAGACTAACACCCAGGATATCAAAGATGACATCGCAAATGTCATTGATGAAATCACTGATGACATCACATGTGTATGTACTTTTCACGGAATTTGTGTACTAGGGATTTTTATTATAATGTTGCGAAAAAAGTGTCAAGGATATTGCAATAAATATCATACCGTTATTAGTGCTTTGAACGATGCATTGATATAAATAGCATTGTATTATGGGATTCTATCTAGTATACTGAGCTACTAATGGAGAAACATAGCATTGTGTGCAGAGTACAAGATGAAAGTATAATATTTGTAATGTTAATATGTTGAATAATGAAATGATAATTGTCCTGAAATGTTCGAAAATTCACAAAATGGGGGTGTTCAGAGGACGTTATTCGTATTGTGTGATTGCTTAGCTGTATGCAATGAGGGAATGGCACAGAGAGTAAAGTGGACGCCGTCCGTGGACACCGCGGCTGTTCGTGGACAGGGCGTGCTACATCCGGGTTTTTCCAGGAAATCCAACCTGGAAAGAAGACTGTACGGATCAGCCAATCAGATGTCGAGGTTGTGGATTTGTGTTGAAAGAGACTGTGTGTGGTGAAGATGGCAGAAGTGGAGAAAGTCAGGGTGTTGGTGCTCGGAGATATGTTTGTACATGGTTTACAACAGTACGCTGAATGCAGGCATGTTGCAAATAACTTTGATGTGAAAGGAGTGGAGGTGGTGTGGAGCACTGCGCCTGATTGCAATGTACAGGGAATTGTACAAGTTTGTGAGGATATGGCCACGATGAACAGTCCGCATGTGGTATCTTTGCACTATGGTGCTTTCCATTTGGGCAACGTCAGTGCCCCTACTTTGTTGGCTGATTTGGAACGCTTGGTTCAAGCCGTAATGAAGATCGTTCCAAATGCGAAAGTAATTTTTTCTGGATTACTGCCTAGGGCAATATGGGACAATAGTTCAGTTTTTTGTCCTCAGAAAAACATTGCTAGGTGTGTCATCAACCGAGGCATGTGTGCCTTCATGCTTAGAGTTGGTATGTTCTTCTGTAACAATGAGAATATTGATGCCAGTAATGCTGTTAATTTTAAAGAAGATGGCTTTTCTTTATCTTTTACGGGAAATGCCTTTCTATTTTGGAATGTAAGTGTTGCTTTGGAGAAGGTTATGTGAAGATTTTAGGAGTGAAGTAAGAAAAAAACAAGAAAAAAAATACAAAATAACAGGTGTCTGTCAAGCATCTGTAAAAAAAAAAAAAAAAAAAACGGCTCTTTTCAGAGCCAACTTCAAAGGGGAAATGGGGCACACTATTTAAATTTACATTCACCACGCTCAGATTTTCGATATGTCCGCGGACATGGCGGTAGTCCGCGGACATGAAAATCACTACGAGGGGGTTAATATGTTCTATGTTACATGTATATGAAGTCAGGGATATTATGGTTAAGTTGTGCTATTAAAAACCTATGAAATTCAGTGAAAAAACTTTGTTAAAGGGACATTATGGTTAAATTGCGCTACTAAAAACCTATGAAATTCAGTGAAAAAACTTTGTTAAAGGGACGTTATGGTTCAAAGTAAAACCGAAAAACCCCTGAAATTCGTCAGTTATGTTAACATAAGCAACCATAGCTCGCGCCACCGTGCACTGCTAACACTAACACCCAGGACATCAAAGATGACATCACAAATGTCATTGATGACATCACTGATGACATCACATGGCTGGGTCTCCCTTTTTATCCTTTACTGACATATCAAAGCCACATAGTTTTCTTCAGTAACAGTCAGGAAGTAAAAATTGAAAAGGTACTATATTTGTAGACTTAGGGTCAAGTCACATCATATGAAACATGCACATAGCGGAAGACACAGGCTTGAAAGAGAGCAATCCTTTCTGTGCATGAAGATAATCATTAGGGTTATCAGCACTTTCACATAGTTTTATTTTTATTACTCTACCTTCCCTGTATATGCTCATATTTGTATACATTATACTCACTCTCCTTTCCTTTGGGTGCAGTCACATCATGTGATACACATACATATGGTAAGTAGCAGCTTTGAAACAGAGCAATAGTTTCTCTGCATAAAGACAATCAGTTAGGTTATGAACTCTTTCTGCTACTTCTGCTTTTTTGTTTACTCCACTGTCCCTGTATATACTCATATTTTTATGTGTTGTTGTCTCTTTGTGTTTTGTCTGTAATAATTATGTATTACGTGGGTTTTATTATCTACTTATTACATGTTTCACAGTACGCAAAACTCTAATAAGAAAGCAGTTATCATTTCAGTATTCAACATGGCAAGATTATGAATATGGAACCTTCATCATGTATGCTGCACACACTGCCTATGTTTCTGCATGAGTAACTTAGTATACTGGATAGAACTTCATAATAGAATGCTATTTATATCAATCCATTGCTTAATGCACTAATTAGCTCATGATATTTATCCCAATGATCCTTGACAGTTTTTGGTCAGCATTATAAGAATCCTTTGTACAGAGTTTTTATGAAAAGTAAATGCACATGTGATGTCATCAGTGATGCCATCAATGACATTTGTGATGTCATCTTTGATGTCCTGGGTGTTAGTGTTAGCAGTGCACGGTGGCGCGAGTTATGGTTGCTTATGTTACCATAACTGCCGAATTTCAGCAGTTTTTCGGTTTTACTTTGAACCATAACGTGCCTTTAACAAAGTTTTTTCACTGAATTTCAAAGGTTTTTAGTAGCGCAACTTAACCATAACGTCCCTTTAACAAAGTTTTTTTACTGAATTTCATAGGTTTTTAGTAGCGCAACTTAACCATAACATCCCTTTAACAAAGTCTTTTCACTGAATGTATATATACATATTACATGGCCACGGTTGTGGCCATGTAGTTTTGATTAAGTTGGTGTTTTCATAGGAAGAGCACTTTTTGGGCGGCTTATAACTTTGCTCTCCCTGGACGAATCCTCACTAAACTTTGCAAAACAAGAATTTGGGTCACTCTGAATTTATTTGCAAAGTTTGGTGAGGATTCGTCCAGGGGGGGCAAAGTTATAGGGGGGGTCCCAAAACTTTTTTTTTCCCATAGACATAATGGGAAAAAACTTTGCTCACGCCTACAGCCCAAACCGCTGGACGGATTTACACCAAATTTGCGACAGGAGCGGCGCTTGGTCCCGAAAGCGTGCTTTGCTTTATTTGGTGTAAATCCGTCCAGTAGTTTTTAATAAAATGACAAAAATGTAAGTGAAAAAAATTAGTGATATCTGTGTTCGCTTCGCGGACACACTTCCCTGTTCGCTTCGCGGACATGACGGTGATTGGGCAAGCAGCTTGTGTGATGTCCGCAGACATCTGACGTGCTCTCTCATTGGATGCGGTGAAAGCGTGCAGTGCGTCTGGCTTCAGAGACGCCCGCCATCTTTGTTCCTTGCCGCCTGCACAGTAAGTCTTGTGTCTGTCTCCTGTTCCTCCCACCCCCGCTCATGCCCCGTGTGTCCTTCTCGTCCTATCCAACCACACTCATGCTACGTGTCTCCCCTGTTCCTCCAGCCCCCCGCTCACGCCATCGGCACACGGTGGCCAGCGGAGGGCCGAGGAGCGGGATCTGCCGCCTGCACACGAACGCTGTGTGTCTCTCTCCCTCCCCCCACCCCCCGCTCACGCCCCTTGTGTCTCTCTCCCTCCCCCCGCTCATGGCCCGTGTGTCTCTCTCCCCTTCCCCCCACCCCCCGCTCATGCCCCGTGTGTCTCTCTCCCTCCCACCACACCCCGCGCATGCCCCGCGTGTCTATCTCCCCTTCCCCCCACCCCCCGCTCATGCCCCGTGTGTCTCTCTCCCACCCACCCCTGCTCATGCCCCGTGTGTCTCTCTCCCTCTCCCCCACACCCGCTCATGCCCCGTTTGTCTCTCCCCCTCCCGCCCACCCCCCGCTCATGCCCCGTGTCTCTCTCCCCTTTCCCCCACCCCCTGCTCATGCCCCGTGTGCCTCTCTCCCTCCCCCCACCCCCGCTCATGCCCCGTGTGTCTCTCAAGCCGCTCATCCCAAACCCCCGCTCATGCCCCGTGTGTCTCTCTCCCTCCCCTCCACCCCCGCTCATGTCCCGTGTGTCTCTCTCACTCCCCCCCACCCCCGCTCATGCCCCATGTGTCTCTCTCCCTCCCCCCACCCCCGCTCATGCCCTGTGTGTCTCACCCCCTCCCGCCCACCCCCCGCTCATGCCCCTTGTGTCTCTCCCCCCCGCTCATGCCCCGTGTGTCTCTCCCCCTCCCGCCCACCCCCCACTCATGCCCCGTGTGTCTCTCTCAACTTCCCCCACCCCCCGCTCATGCCCCGTGTGTCTCTCCCCCTCCCGCCCATGCCCCGTGTGTCTCTCCCCCTCCCGCCCACCCCCCGCTCATGCTCCGTGTGTCTCTCTCCCTCCCGCCCAGCCCCCGCTCATGCCCCGTGTGTCTCTCCCCCTCCCGCCCACCCCCCGCTCATGCCCCATGTGTCTCTCTCCCTCCCCCCACCCCCGCTCATGCCCCGTGTGTCTCTCCCCCTCCCGCCCACCCCCTGCTCATGCCCCGTGTCTCTCTCCCCTTCCCCCACCCCCCGCTCATGCCCCGTGTGTCTCTCTCCCTCCCCCCCACCCCCACTCATGCCCCGTGTGTCTCTCTCCCTCCCCCCCACCCCCGCTCATGCCCCGTGTGTCTCTCTCCCTCCCCCCCACCCTCGCTCATGCCCCGTGTGTCTCTCTCCCTCCCCTCCACCCCCGCTCATGCCCCGTGTGTCTCTCCCCCTCCCGCCCACCCCCCGCTCAAGCCCCTTGTGTCTCTCCCCCTCCCGCCCACCCCTCGCTCATGCCCCGTGTGTCTCTCCCCCGACCGCCCACCCCCCGCTCATGCCCCGTGTGTCTCTCTCCCTCCCCCCACCCCCGCTCATGCCCCGTGTGTCTCTCCCCCTCCCGCCCACCCCCTGCTCATGCCCCGTGTCTCTCTCCCCTTCTCCCCACCCCCCGCTCATGCCCCGTGTGTCTCCCCAGCCTCCCCCCACCCCGCTCTGCCCCGTGTGTCTCTCTCCCTCCCCCGTACCCCGCTCATGCTCTGTGTGTCTCTCTCCCTCCCCCCACCCCGCTCATGCCCCGTGTGTCTCTCCCCCTCCCGCCCAACCCCCGCTCATGCCCCGTGTGTCTCTCCCCCTCCCGCCCATGCCCCGTGTGTCTCTCCCCCTCCCGCCCACCCCCCGCTCATGCTCCGTGTGTCTCTCCCCCTCCCGCCCACCCCCCGCTCATGCCCCATGTGTCTCTCTCCCTCCCCCCACCCCCGCTCATGCCCCGTGTGTCTCTCCCCCTCCCGCCCACCCCCTGCTCATGCCCCGTGTCTCTCTCCCCTTCCCCCCACCCCCCGCTCATGCCCCGTGTGTCTCTCTCCCTCCCCCCCACCCCCACTCATGCCCCGTGTGTCTCTCTCCCACCCCCCCACCCCCGCTCATGCCCCGTGTGTCTCTCTCCCTCCCCCCCACCCTCGCTCATGCCCCGTGTGTCTCTCTCCCTCCCCTCCACCCCCGCTCATGCCCCGTGTGTCTCTCTCCCTGCCCCGTGTGTCTCTCCCCCTCCCGCCCACCCCCCGCTCAAGCCCCTTGTGTCTCTCCCCCTCCCGCCCACCCCTCGCTCATGCCCCGTGTGTCTCTCCCCCGACCGCCCACCCCCCGCTCATGCCCCGTGTGTCTCTCTCCCTCCCCCCCACCCCCGCTCATGCCCCGTGTGTCTCTCCCCCTCCCGCCCACCCCCTGCTCATGCCCCGTGTCTCTCTCCCCTTCTCCCCACCCCCCGCTTATGCCCCGTGTGTCTCTCTCCCTCCCCCCACCCCGCTCTGCCCCGTGTGTCTCTCTCCCTCCCCCGTACCCCGCTCATGCTCTGTGTGTCTCTCTCCCTCCCCCCACCCCACTCATGCCCCGTGTGTCTCTCCCCCTCCCGCCCAACCCCGGCTCATGCCCCGTGTGTCTCTCCCCCTCCCGCCCATGCCCCGTGTGTCTCTCCCCCTCCCGCCCACCCCCCGCTCATGCTCCGTGTGTCTCTCTCCCTCCCGCCCACCCCCGCTCATGCCCCATGTGTCTCTCTCCCTCCCCCCACCCCCGCTCATGCCCCGTGTGTCTCTCTCCCTCCCCCCCACCCCTGCTCATGCCCCGTGTGTCTCTCTCCCTCCCCTCCACCCCCGCTCATGCCCCGTGTGTCTCTCTCCCTCCCCCCCACCCCCGCTCATGCCCCGTGTGTCTCTCTCCCTCCCCCCACCCCCGCTCATGCCCCGTGTGTCTCTCTCCCTCCCCCCCACCCCCGCTCATGCCCCGTGTGTCTCTCTCCCTCCCCTCCACCCCCGCTCATGCCCCGTGGGTCTCTCGACCTCCCCCCACCCCCGCTCATGCCCCGTGTGTCTCTCTCCCTGCCCCGTGTGTCTCTCCCCCTCCCGCCCAGCCCCCGCTCAAGCCCCTTGTGTCTCTCCCCCTCCCGCCCACCCCCCGCTCATGCCCCGTGTGTCTCTCTCCCTCCCCCCACCCCCGCTCATGCCCCGTGTGTCTCTCCCCCTCCCGCCCACCCCCTGCTCATGCCCCGTGTCTCTCTCCCCTTCTCCCCACCCCCCGCTCATGCCCCGTGTGTCTCTCTCCCTCCCCCCCACCCCGCTCTGCCCCGTGTGTCTCTCTCCCTCCCCCGTACCCCGCTCATGCTCCGTGTGTCTCTCTCCCTCCCCCCCACCCCGCTCATGCCCCGTGTGTCTCTCCCCCTCCCGCCCAACCCCCGCTCATGCCCCGTGTGTCTCTCCCCCTCCCGCCCACCCCCCGCTCATGCCCCGTGTGTCTCTCTCCCTCCCCCCCACCCCCGCTCATGCCCCGTGTGTCTCTCCCCCTCCCCGCACACCCCCTGCTCATGCCCCGTGTCTCTCTCCCCTTCTCCCACCCCCCGCTCATGCCCCGTGTGTCTCTCAGCCCTCCCCCCCTCGATCCCCGCTCATGCCCCGTGTCTCTCTCCCCTTCCCCCACCCCGCTCATACCCCGTGTGTCTCTCCCCCTCCCGCCCACCCCCCGCTCATGCCCCGTGTCTCTCTCCCCTTTCCCCCACCCCCTGCTCATGCCCCGTGTGTCTCTCCCCCTCCCGCCCACCCCCCGCTCAAGCCCCTTGTGTCTCTCACCCTCCCGCCCACCCCTCGCTCATGCCCCGTGTGTCTCTCCCCCGACCGCCCACCCCCCGCTCATGCCCCTTGTGTCTCTCTCCCTCCCCCCACCCCCGCTCATGCCCCGTGTGTCTCTCCCCCTCCCGCCCACCCCCTGCTCATGCCCCGTGTCTCTCTCCCCTTCTCCCCACCCCCCGCTCATGCCCCGTGTGTCTCTCTCCCTCCCCCCCACCCCGCTCTGCCCCTTGTGTCTCTCTCCCTCCCCCGTACCCCGCTCATGCTCCGTGTGTCTCTCTCCCTCCCCCCACCCCGCTCATGCCCCGTGTGTCTCTCCCCCTCCCGCCCACCCCCCGCTCATGCCCCGTGTGTCTCTCCCCCTCCCGCCCACCCCCCGCTCATGCCCCGTGTGTCTCTCTCCCCTTCCCCCCACCCCCTGCTCATGCCCCGTGTGTCTCTCCCCCTCCCGCCCACCCCCCGCTCAAGCCCCTTGTGTCTCTCCCCCTCCCGCCCACCCCTCGCTCATGCCCCGTGTGTCTCTCCCCCGACCGCCCACCCCCCGCTCATGCCCCGTGTGTCTCTCTCCCTCCCCCCACCCCCGCTCATGCCCCGTGTGTCTCTCCCCCTCCCGCCCACCCCCTGCTCATGCCCCGTGTCTCTCTCCCCTTCTCCCCACCCCCCGCTCATGCCCCGTGTGTCTCTCTCCCTCCCCCCCACCCCGCTCTGCCCCGTGTGTCTCTCTCCCTCCCCCGTACCCTGCTCATGCTCCGTGTGTCTCTCTCCCTCCCCCCACCCCGCTCATGCCCCGTGTGCCTCTCCCCCTCCCGCCCACCCCCCGCTCATGCCCCGTGTGTCTCTCCCCCTCCCGCCCACCCCCCGCTCATGCCCCGTGTGTCTCTCTCCCCTTCCCCCCCACCCCCCGCTCATGCCCCGTGTGTCTCTCTCCCTCCCCCCCACCCCCGCTCATGCCCTGTGTGTCTCTCCCCCTCCCGCCCACCCCCCGCTCATGCCCCGTGTGTCTCTCCCTCCCCTCGATCCCCGCTCATGCCCCGTGTCTCTCTCCCCTTCCCCCCACCCCCGCTCATGCCCCGTGTGTCTCTCCCCCTCCCGCCCACCCCCCGCTCATGCCCCGTGTCTCTCTCCCCTTTCCCCCACCCCCTGCTCATGCCCCGTGTGCCTCTCTCCCTCCCCCGTACCCCGCTCATGCTCCGTGTGTCTCTCTCCCTCCCCCCACCCCGCTCATGCCCCGTGTCTCTCTCCCCTTTCCCCCACCCCCTGCTCATGCCCCGTGTGTCTCTCTCCCTCCCCCGTACCCCGCTCATGCTCCGTGTGTCTCTCTCCCTCCCCCCACCCCGCTCATGCCCCGTGTGTCTCTCCCCCTCCCGCCCAACCCCCGCTCATGCCCTGTGTGTCTCTCCCCCTCCCGCCCATGCCCCGTGTGTCTCTCCCCCTCCCGCCCACCCCCCGCTCATGCTCCGTGTGTCTCTCTCCCTCCCGCCCAGCCCCCGCTCATGCCCCGTGTGTCTCTCCCCCTCCCGCCCACCCCCCGCTCATGCCCCATGTGTCTCTCTCCCTCCCCCCACCCCCGCTCATGCCCCGTGTGTCTCTCTCCCTCCCCCCCACCCCCGCTCATGCCCCGTGTGTCTCTCTCCCTCCCCTCCACCCCCGCTCATGCCCCGTGTGTCTCTATCCCTCCCCCCACCCCCGCTCAAACCTCGTGTGTCTCTCTCCCTCCCCCCACCCCCGCTCATGCCCCGTGGGTCTCTCGACCTCCCCCCACCCCCGCTCATGCCCCGTGTGTCTCTCTCCCTGCCCCGTGTGTCTCTCCCCCTCCCGCCCACCCCCCGCTCAAGCCCCTTGTGTCTCTCCCCCTCCCGCCCACCCCTCGCTCATGCCCCGTGTGTCTCTCCCCCGACCGCCCACCCCCGCTCATGCCCCGTGTGTCTCTCTCCCTCCCCCCACCCCCGCTCATGCCCCGTGTGTCTCTCCCCCTCCCGCCCACCCCCTGCTCATGCCCCGTGTCTCTCTCCCCTTCTCCCCACCCCCCGCTCATGCCCCGTGTGTCTCTCTCCCTCCCCCCCACCCCGCTCTGCCCCGTGTGTCTCTCTCCCTCCCCCGTACCCCGCTCATGCTCCGTGTGTCTCTCTCCCTCCCCCCACCCCGCTCATGCCCCGTGTGTCTCTCCCCCTCCCGCCCAACCCCCGCTCATGCCCCGTGTGTCTCTCCCCCTCCCGCCCACCCCCCGCTCATGCCCCGTGTGTCTCTCTCCCCTTCCCCCCACCCCCCGCTCATGCCCCGTGTGTCTCTCTCCCTCCCCCACCCCCGCTCATGCCCTGTGTGTCTCTCCCCCTCCCGCCCACCCCCCGCTCATGCCCCGTGTGTCTCTCCCCCTCCTGCCCACCCCCTGCTCATGCCCCGTGTGTCTCTCCCCCTCCCCCCACCCCCGCTCATGCCCCATGTCTCTCTCCCTCCCCTCGATCCCCGCTCATGCCCCGTGTCTCTCTCCCCTTCCCCCACCCCCGCTCATGCCCCGTGTGTCTCTCCCCCTCCCGCCCACCCCCCGCTCATGCCCCGTGTCTCTCTCCCCTTTCCCCCACCCCCTGCTCATGCCCCGTGTGCCTCTCTCCCTCCCCCCACCCCCACTCATGCCCCGTGTGTCTCTCTCCCGCCCCCCCACCCCGCTCATGCCCCGTGTGTCTCTCTCCCTCCCCTCCACCCCCGCTCATGCCCCGTGTGTCTCTATCCCTCCCCCCACCCCCACTCATGCCCTGTGTGTCTCGCTCCCTCCCCCCACCCCCGCTCATGCCCCGTGTGGCTCACTCCCTCCCGCCCACCCCCCGCTCATGCCCCTTGTGTCTCCCCCCCCGCTCATGCCCGTGTGTCTCTCCCCTTCCCGCCCACCCCCCGCTCATGCTCCGTGTGTCTCTCCCCCTCCCGCCCACCCCCCGCTCATGCCCCGTGTGTCTCTCCCCCTCCCGCCCACCCCCCGCTCATGCCCCATGTGTCTCTCTCCCTCCCCCCACCCCCGCTCACGCCCCGTGTCTCTCACCCTCCCGCCCACCCCCTGCTCATGCCCCGTGTCTCTCTCCCCTTCCCCCCACCCCCCGCTCATGCCCCGTGTGTCTCTCTCCCTCCCCCCACCCCCGCTCATGCCCCGTGTGTCTCTCTCCCCCCCCCCACCCCCGCTCATGCCCCGTGTGTCTCTCTCCCTCCCCCCCACCCCGGTCATGCCCCGTGTGTCTCTCTCACTCCCCTCCACCCCCGCTCATGCCCCGTGGGTCTCTCAACCTCCCCCCACCCCCGCTCATTCCCCGTGTGTCTCTCCCCCTCCCGCCCACCCCCCGCTCAAGCCCCTTGTGTCTCTCCCCCTCCCGCCCACCCCTCGCTCATGCCCCGTGTGTCTCTATCCCTCCCGCCCAACCCCCGCTCATGCCCCGTGTGTCTCTCTCCCTCCCCCCACCCCCGCTCATGCCCCGTGTGTCTCTCCCCTCCCGCCCACCCCCTGCTCATGCCCCGTGTCTCTCTCCCCTTCTCCCCACCCCCGCTCATGCCCCGTTTGTCTCTCGGCCCTCCCCCCCACCCCGCTCTGCCCCGTGTGTCTCTCTCCCTCCCCCCACCCCGCTCATGCTCCGTGTGTCTCTCTCCCTCCCCCACCCCGCTCATGCCCCGTGTGTCTCTCCCCCTCCCGCCCAACCCCCACTCATGCCCCGTGTGTCTCTCCCCCTCCCGCCCACCCCCCGCTCATGCCCCGTGTGTCTCTCTCCCCTTCCCCCCACCCCCTGCTCATGCCCCGTGTGTCTCTCTCCCTCCCCCCCACCCCCGCTCATGCCCTGTGTGTCTCTCCCCCTCCCGCCCACCCCCCGCTCATGCCCCGTCTGTCTCTCCCCCGAACAACCCACCCCCCGCTCAAGCCCCGTGTGTCACTCCCCCTCCGGCCCACCCCCTGCTCATGCCCCGTGTGTCTCTCCCCCTCCCGCCCACCCCCCGCTCATGCCCCGTGTGTCTCTCCCCCTCCCGCCCACCCCCCGCTCATGCCCCGTGTGTCTCTCTCCCTCCCTCCCACCCCCGCTCATGCCCCGTGTGTCTCTCTCCCTCCCCCCCACCCCCGCTCATGCCCCGTGTGTCTCTCCCCCTCCCGCCCAACCCCCGCTCATGCTCCGTGTGTCTCTCTCCCTCCCCCCACCCCGCTCATGCCCCGTGTGTCTCTCCCCCTCCCGCCCAACCCCCGCTCATGCCCCGTGTGTCTCTCCCCCTCCCGCCCACCCCCTGCTCATGCCCCGTGTGTCTCTCTCCCCTTCCCCCACCCCCCGCTCATGCCCCGTGTGTCTCTCTCCCTCCCCCCACCCCCGCTCACGCCCCGTGTCTCTCCCCCTCCCGCCCACCCCCTGCTCATGCCCCGTGTCTCTCTCCCCTTCCCCCACCCCCCGCTCACGCCCCGTGTGTGTCTCTCCCTCCCCCCACCCCCGCTCATGCCCCGTGTGTCTCTCTCCCTCCCCCCCACCCCCGCTCATGCCCCGTGTGTCTCTCTCCCTCCCCCCCACCCCCGCTCATGCCCCGTGTGTCTCTCTCACTCCCCTCCACCCCCGCTCATGCCCCGTGGGTCTCTCAACCTCCCCCCACCCCCGCTCATTCCCCGTGTGTCTCTCCCCCTCCCGCCCACCCCCCGCTCAAGCCCCTTGTGTCTCTCCCCCTCCCGCCCACCCCTCGCTCATGCCCCGTGTGTCTCTCCCCCTCCCGCCCAACCCCCGCTCATGCCCCGTGTGTCTCTCTCCCTCCCCCCCACCCCCGCTCATGCCCCGTGTGTCTCTCCCCCTCCCGCCCACCCCCTGCTCATGCCCCGTGTCTCTCTCCCCTTCTCCCCCACCCCCCGCTCATGCCCCGTGTGTCTCTCGGCCCTCCCCCACCGCGCTCTGCCCCGTGTGTCTCTCTCCCTCCCCCCACCCCGCTCATGCTCCGTGTGTCTCTCTCCCTCCCCCACCCCGCTCATGCCCCGTGTGTCTCTCCCCCTCCCGCCCAACCCCCACTCATGCCCCGTGTGTCTCTCCCCCTCCCGCCCAACCCCCGCTCATGCTCCGTGTGTCTCTCTCCCTCCCCCCACCCCGCTCATGCCCCGTGTGTCTCTCCCCCTCCCGCCCACCCCCTGCTCATGCCCCGTGTGTCTCTCTCCCCTTCCCCGACCCCCTGCTCATGCCCCGTGTGTCTCTCTCCCTCCCCCCCACCCCCGCTCATGCCCTGTATGTCTCTCCCCCTCCCGCCCACCCCCCGCTCATGCCCCGTCTGTCTCTCCCCGAACAACCCACCCCCCGCTCAAGCCCCGTGTGTCACTCCCCCTCCGGCCCACCCCCTGCTCATGCCCCGTGTGTCTCTCTCCCTCCCACCCCCGCTCATGCCCCGTGTGTCTCTCTCCCTCCCCCCCACCCCCGCTCATGCCCCGTGTGTCTCTCCCCCTCCCGCCCAACCCCCGCTCATGCTCCGTGTGTCTCTCTCCCTCCCCCCACCCCGCTCATGCCCCGTGTGTCTCTCCCCCTCCCGCCCAACCCCCGCTCATGCCCCGTGTGTCTCTCCCCCTCCCGCCCACCCCCCGCTCATGCCCCGTGTGTCTCTCTCCCCTTCCCCCACCCCCCGCTCATGCCCCGTGTGTCTCTCTCCCTCCCCCCAACCCCCGCTCATGCCCTCTGTGTCTCTCCCCCTCCCGCCCACCCCCCGCTCATGCCCGTCTGTCTCTCCCCCGAACAACCCACCCCCCGCTCAAGCCCCGTGTGTCACTCCCCCTCCGGCCCACCCCCCGCTCATGCCCCGTGTGTCTCTCCCCCTCCCGCCACCACCCGCTCATGCCCCGTGTGTCTCTCCCCCTCCCCCCACCCCAGCTCATGCCCCATGTCTCTCTCCCTCCCCTCCGCCCCCGCTCATGCCCCGTGTCTCTCTCCCCTTCCCCCCACCCCCGCTCATGCCTCGTGTGTCTGTCCCCCTCCCTCCACCCCCGCTCATGCCCCGTGTCTCTCTCCCCTTCCCCCCACCCCCCGCTCATGCCCCGTGTGTCTCTCTCCCTCCCTCCCACCCCCGCTCATGCCCTGTGTGTCTCTCTCCCTCCCCCCCACCCACGCTCAAGCCCCGTGTGTCTCTCTCCCTCCCCCCCACCCTCGCTCATGCCCCGTGTGTCTCTCCCCCTCCCGCCCACCTCTCGCTCATGCCCCCTGTGTCTCTCCCCCTCTGCCCACCCCCGCTCATGCCCCGTGTGTCTCTCCCCCCCCACCCCCGCTCATGCCCCATGTCTCTCTCCCTCCCCTCCACCCCCGCTCATGCCCCGTGTCTCTCTCCCCTTCCCCCCACCCCCGCTCATGCCCGTGTGTCTCTCCCCCTCCCGCCCACCCCCCGTGTGTCTCTCTCCACTTCCCCCCAGCCCCCGCTCATGCTCCGTGTGTCTCTCCCCCTCCCGCCCACCCCTCGCTCATGCCCCGTGTGTCTCTCCCCCTCCCGCCCACCCCCCGCTCATGCCCCATGTGTCTCTCTCCCCTTCTCCCCACCCCCCGCTCATGCCCCGTGTGTCTCTCGGCCCTCCCCCCCACCACGCTCTGCCCCGTGTGTCTCTCTCCCTCCCCCCACCCCGCTCATGCTCCGTGTGTCTCTCTCCCTCCCCCACCCCGCTCATGCCCCGTGTGTCTCTCCCCCTCCCGCCCAACCCCCACTCATGCCCCGTGTGTCTCTCCCCCTCCCGCCCAACCCCCGCTCATGCTCCGTGTGTCTCTCTCCCTCCCCCCACCCCGCTCATGCCCCGTGTGTCTCTCGTCCTCCCGCCCACCCCCTGCTCATGCCCCGTGTGTCTCTCTCCCCTTCCCCCACCCCCTGCTCATGCCCCGTGTGTCTCTCTCCCTCCCCCCCACCCCCGCTCATGCCCTGTATGTCTCTCCCCCTCCCGCCCACCCCCCGCTCATGCCCCGTCTGTCTCTCCCCCGAACAACCCACCCCCCGCTCAAGCCCCGTGTGTCACTCCCCCTCCGGCCCACCCCCTGCTCATGCCCCGTGTGTCTCTCCCCCTCCCGCCCACCCCCCGCTCATGCCCCGTGTGTCTCTCCCCCTCCCGCCCACCCCCGCTCATGCCCCGTGTGTCTCTCTCCCTCCCTCCCACCCCCGCTCATGCCCCGTGTGTCTCTCTCCCTCCCCCCCACCCCCGCTCATGCCCCGTGTGTCTCTCCCCCTCCCGCCCAACCCCCGCTCATGCTCCGTGTGTCTCTCTCCCTCCCCCCACCCCGCTCATGCCCCGTGTGTCTCTCCCCCTCCCGCCCAACCCCCGCTCATGCCCAGTGTGTCTCTCCCCCTCCCGCCCACCCCCCGCTCATGCCCCGTGTGTCTCTCTCCCCTTCCCCCACCCCCCGCTCATGCCCCGTGTGTCTCTCTCCCTCCCCCCAACCCCCGCTCATGCCATCTGTGTCTCTCCCCCTCCCGCCCACCCCCCGCTCATGCCCCGTCTGTCTCTCCCCCGAACAACCCACCCCCCGCTCAAGCCCCGTGTGTCACTCCCCCTCCGGCCCACCCCCCGCTCATGCCCCGTGTGTCTCTCCCCCTCCCGCCACCACCCGCTCATGCCCCGTGTGTCTCTCCCCCTCCCCCCACCCCAGCTCATGCCCCATGTCTCTCTCCCTCCCCTCCGCCCCCGCTCATGCCCCGTGTCTCTCTCCCCTTCCCCCCACCCCCGCTCATGCCTCGTGTGTCTCTCCCCCTCCCTCCACCCCCGCTCATGCCCCGTGTCTCTCTCCCCTTCCCCCCACCCCCCGCTCATGCCCCGTGTGTCTCTCTCCCTCCCCCCCACCCCCGCTCATGCCCTGTGTGTCTCTCTCCCTCCCCCCACCCCCGCTCAAGCCCCGTGTGTCTCTCTCCCTACCCCCCACCCTCGCTCATGCCCCGTGTGTCTCTCCCCCTCCCTCCACCCCCGCTCATGCCCCGTGTCTCTCTCCCCTTCCCCCCACCCCCCGCTCATGCCCCGTGTGTCTCTCTCCCTCCCCCCCACCCCCGCTCATGCCCTGTGTGTCTCTCTCCCTCCCCCCACCCCCGCTCAAGCCCCGTGTGTCTCTCTCCCTACCCCCCACCCTCGCTCATGCCCCGTGTGTCTCTCCCCCTCCCGCCCACCTCCCGCTCATGCCCCGTGTGTCTCTCCCCCTCTGCCCACCCCCGCTCATGCCCCGTGTGTCTCTCCCCCCCCACCCCCGCTCATGCCCCATGTCTCTCTCCCTCCCTCCACCCCCGCTCATGCCCCGTGTCTCTCTCCCCTTCCCCCCACCCCCGCTCATGCCCGTGTGTCTCTCCCCCTCCCGCCCACCCCCCGTGTGTCTCTCTCCACTTCCCCCCAGCCCCCGCTCATGCTCCGTGTGTCTCTCCCCCTCCCGCCCACCCCTCGCTCATGCCCCGTGTGTCTCTCCCCCTCCCGCCCTCCCCCCGCTCATGCCCCATGTGTCTCTCTCCCTCCCCCCACCCCCGTTCACGCCCCGTGTCTCTCCCCCTCCCGCCCACCCCCTGCTCATGCCCCGTGTCTCTCTCCCCTTCCCCCCACCCCCCGCTCATGCCCCGTGTGTCTCTCTCCCTCCCCCCACCCCCGCTCATGCCCCGTGTGTCTCTCTCCCTCCCCCCCACCCCCGCTCATGCCCCAAGTGTCTCTCTCCCTCCCCCCACCCCCGCTCATGCCCCGTGTGTCTCTCTCCCTCCCCTCCACCCCCGCTCATGCCCCGTGGGTCTCTCAACCTCCCCCCACCCCCGGTCATTACCCGTGTGTCTCTCCCCCTCCCGCCCACCCCCGCTCAAGCCCCTTGTGTCTCTCCCCCTCCCGCCCACTCCTCGCTCATGCCCTGTGTGTCTCTCCCCCTCCCGCCCAACCCCCGCTCATGCCCCGTGTGTCTCTCTCCCTCCCCCCACCCCCGTGTGTCTCTCCCCCTCCCGCCCACCCCCTGCTCATGCCCGGTGTCTCTCTCCCCTTCTCCCCACCCCCCGCTCATGCCCCGTGTGTCTCTCGGACCTCCCCCCCACCCCGCTCTGCCCCGTGTGTCTCTCTCCCTCCCCCACCCCGCTCATGCTCCGTGTGTCTCTCTCCCTCCCCCCAACCCGCTCATGCCCCGTGTGTCTCTCCCCCTCCCGCCCAACCCCCGCTCATGCCCCGTGTGTTTCTCCCCCTCCCGCCCACCCCCCGCTCATGCCCCGTGTGTCTCTCTCCCCTTCCCCCCACCCCCTGCTCATGCCCCGTGTGTCTCTCTCCCTCCCCCCAACCCCGCTAATTCCCTGTGTGTCTCTCCCCCTCCCGCCCACCCCCCGCTCATGCCCCGTGTGTCTCTCCCCCTCCCGCCCACCCCCCGCTCATGCCCCGTGTGTCTCTCCCCCTACCCCCACCCCCGCTCATGCCCCATGTCTCTCTCCCTCCCCTCCACCCCCGCTCATGCCCCGTGTCTCTCTCCCCTTCCCCCCACCCCTGCTCATGCCCCGAGTGTCTCTCCATCTCCTGCCCACCCCCGCTCTTGCCCCGTGTGTCTTTCCCCCTCCCACCCCGCTCATGCCCCGTGTGTCTCTCCCCCTCCCGCCCACCCCCCGCTCATGCCCCTGTGTTTCTCCCCTTCCCCCCACCCCCGCTCATGCCCCGTGTGTCTCTCTCCCTCCCCCCAACCCTGCTCATGTCCCGTGTCTGTCCCCTTCCCCCCACCCCCCGCTCATGCCTCGTGTGTCTCTCCCGCCCACCCCCCGCTCAGGCCCCATGTGTCTCTCCCCCTCCTGCCCACCCTCCGCTCCTGCCCCGTGTGTCTCTCCCCCTCCCGCCCACCCCCCGCTCATGCCCGTCTGTCTCTCTCCCTCCCCCCCACCCCCGCTCATGCTCTGTGTGTCTCTCTCCCGCCACCCCACCCCCGCTCAAGCCCCGTGTGTCTCTCCCCCTCCCGCCCACCCCCCGCTCATGCCCCGTGTGTCTCTCCCCCTCCCGCCCACCCCCCGCTCATGCCCAGTGTGTCTCTCCCCCTCCCGCCCACCACCCGCTCATGCCCCGTGTGTCTCTCCCCCTCCCGCCCACCACCCGCTCATGCCCCGTGTGTCTCTCCCCCTCCCCCCACCCCCGCTCATGCCCCATGTCTCTCTCCCTCCCCTCCACCCCCGCTCATGCCCCGTGTCTCTCTCCCCTTCCCCCCACCCCCGCTCATGCCTCGTGTGTCTCTCCCCCTCCCGCCCACCCCTCGCTCATGCCCTGTGTGTCTCTCCCCCTCCCGCCCAACCCCTGCTCATGCCCCGTGTGTCTCTCTCCCTCCCCCCACCCCCGCTCATGCCCCGTGTGTCTCTCCCCCTCCCGCCCACCCCCTGCTCATGCCCGGTGTCTCTCTCCCCTTCTCCCCACCCCCCGCTCATGCCCCGTGTGTCTCTCGGCCCTCCCCCCCACCCCGCTCTGCCCCGTGTGTCTCTCTCCCTCCCCCCACCCCGCTCATGCTCCGTGTGTCTCTCTCCCTCCCCCCACCCCGCTCATGCCCCGTGTGTCTCTCCCCCTCCCGCCCAACCCCCGCTCATGCCCCGTGTGTCTCTCCCCCTCCCGCCCACCCCCGCTCATGCCCCGTGTGTCTCTCTCCCCTTCCCCCCACCCCCCGCTCATGCCCCGTGTGTCTCTCTCCCTCCCCCCAACCCCCGCTAACGCCCTGTGTGTCTCTCCCCCTCCCACCCACCCCCCGCTCATGCCCCGTGTGTCTCTCCCCCTCCCGCCCACCCCCCGCTCATGCCCCGTGTGTCTCTCCCCCTCCCCCCACCCCCGCTCATGCCCCGAGTGTCTCTCCATCTCCTGCCCACCCCCGCTCTTGCCCCGTGTGTCTTTCCCCCTCCCACCCCCGCTCATGCCCCGTGTGTCTCTCCCCCTCCCGCCCACCCCCCGCTCATGCCCCGTGTGTTTCTCCCCTTACCCCCACCCCATGCTCATGCCCCGTGTGTCTCTCTCCCTCCCCCCCACCCCCGCTCATGCCCTGTATGTCTCTCCCCCTCCTGCCCACCCCCCGCTCATGCCCCGTCTGTCTCTCCCCCGAACAACCCACCCCCCGCTCAAGCCCCGTGTGTCACTCCCCCCTCCGGCCCACCCCCTGCTCATGCCCCATGTGTCTCTCCCCCTCCGCCCACCCCCCGCTCATGCCCCGTGTGTCTCTCCCCCTCCCGCCCACCCCCCGCTCATGCCCCGTGTGTCTCTCTCCCTCCCTCCCACCCCGCTCATGCCCCGTGTGTCTCTCTCCCTCCCCCCACCCCGCTCATGCCCCGTGTGTCTCTCCCCCTCCCGCCCAACCCCCGCTCATGCCCCGTGTGTCTCTCCCCCTAAAGCCCACCCCCCGCTCACGCCCCGTGTGTCTCTCTCCCCTTCCCCCACCCCCCGCTCATGCCCCGTGTGTCTCTCTCCCTCCCCCCAACCCCCGCTCATGCCCTCTGTGTCTCTCCCCCTCCCGCCCACCCCCGCTCATGCCCCGTCTGTCTCTCCCCCGAACAACCCACCCCCCGCTCAAGCCCCGTGTGTCACTCCCCCTCCGGCCCACCCCCCGCTCATGCCCCGTGTGTCTCTCCCCCTCCCGCCACCACCCGCTCATGCCCCATGTTTCTCTCCCCCTCCCCCCACCCCAGCTCATGCCCCATGTCTCTCTCCCTCCCCTCCGCCCCCGCTCAT